>NC_050175.1:37575891-37735891 GCF_008315115.2 Sander lucioperca
GAGCATATTAGCATGCTGACATTAGCATTCACTCAAAGCACCGCTGTGCCTCTAGACAGCCTCACAGAGCCGAGCTAACAGAGCAAATAAAACATCATGGAATGAGGATAAAAAGTGGAGCAGTGGTTATGTAGCTGAAACATTTTTGACTAAGTCAAGTTAGGATTCTTTAAATTTGATAATTAAATAATTGTACCCCAGATACAGTATGTACAGAACGGGACATTTTACAGTGTAAAAACAAACTTGTCGTGGCCGGGTTGGGTCAGTGGGTAGAGCAGGCGCACATATACTTAGAGGTTTATGCCTCGACGCAGAGGACCAGGGTTCGAGTTCGAGCTGTGACGATTTCCTGCATGTCTTCCCCCTCTCTCTCCCCTTTCTCACCTAGCTGTCCTATCCATTAAAGGCAGAAAAGCCCCCAAAAAAATAATCTTAAAAAAAAACAAATAAAACTTGTCAATCCATCACTGACATTAACATTCAAAAATATGCAGAAAGTAGCTAAAACAATATCCATTTTCCCGAGATATTGTGAACCAATAAACTGTGTTTGCACATGTACGAATATGTAAGTTTGTACGAACAAACATTTTAGGCAAAAAACCTACATTCCCCAAATTCTGCCCGAGACTTTTTGCCCTTTAATCATTTGCTGAAGTGTCTGCTTCTTTCATCAGTCTTGCATGTGTGTGTGTGTGTGTGTGTGTGTGTGTGTCCTGAGAGGCAGCAGTCTGTCTACACAAGATTTGGCTTGCAGAATGGATCAGAGCCCTCGGTGCTCACAAGGGACAGTCTGGAGACGGCAGTGCCCGAGAGACTCACATTACATCAATTCTTAGTTAGCTGTAACACACACACACACACACCCACCCACCCACACACCCACCCCCACACACACACACACACACACACACCTTACCACCACATCTAAATATAAAGAGAGACAGTAAGTGAGCCAGACAGACAGAGTAAGAAGAGTATATGTGCAAATATAGTAAATCTCCCACCTCCTCTCTGCAGCCTGGATTACTGCAGCTCATTAGAAACTTCCTTTGACACAGAATATAAGAGAATATGAGAGTGGGGCACAGGCGGGCGGCCATTATGACTCAATTAATAAACTACCTCTGAGCCACAAAGTGGGTGAAAATCAAAAGCTCTATTCGTAAGGCTGTGAAGTTAAAACAAAGGGAGGAGCGGGACGAGGAGGTGGGGATGAGAAATGAAGCAGAAAAAGGCCAAATGTAAATTCTTGTATCACTAAAGTTTAGGCAGAGCGTGGTGTAAATCTAACACATAGTATTCATCTCCCAAGTGACAGCAGCACTGAAATAAAATTAAAAAATCTGACCTGAGACCAATAAAATAATGCTTCTGACCAGTGACGGACTGGGATCAAAAAACAGCCCTGGCATTGCAACACACCAGCCCTACTTTTGTCAATAACCTAGCTTGAAAATTAGTAACTGCCTTCCGAGGTTATCTTTCCACGCACTTTGCTGCAGTACAATCTTGAATATTTGTGGATGCATGCATAAAATAACTTATCAAAATGAACCAAAGACAAATTATCAGTAGGGGCCCATAGGGGTCCATAGGGGGGCGGCCCTTCTGGCATTTGCCCAAATTCCAGATGACCAGTCCGTCACTGCTTCTGACCTACTTCAGGTCATGTAACGCTCACAACACTTGGTGTAAGAAAAGGTTTAAAACAAACACTTAGAAGTAACTGTAGTTTTTTTTTTGCAGTACTGCAAGTGTATTCATCCAGTTTCTACTTATTCCGCTTCATAAACACATGCTGTGTCCCAATTCCCCACTGCATACTAATTCTTCCTGGGTTTTGAGTACAGTACGCACTGTGACACAGTTCAGCGTACTCAAAGATGTCAGTGTGCAAAAACTAAATTCTCCTGGATTTTGAGAGTGGAGTTGATGCACACTATCAGCGCACAGTGCCATTCTCAAAAGAAGTAAGGAAGGAGGTGCTCACACTTTCAAAAGTATTAAAACTACTTGTTGACAGTAGTGAGACAGACTGAAGGAACGTCACAGAGGAAAAAGTATTAAATCATCAAAAACATTTTTGCTTTCTCTTTGTTCCTTTTCCGGTCGTTAAACTAGTCGAGGCTTTCTAATGTCACAGTTTGATCTAAAATCTTAGACTTCTCAAAGTTTATACAGTTTTTAGACAGTTTTTACTCCATTAGATAGATAGGGAGGTGATAATGAACCCTGGGTTGGAACTTCTCTCTCTAGCTTTCTTTTTCATTTATTACTCATCACGCAACTATTTATGTCACTTTTCATGTGAACAACTGAGTGCAATACTATGACTGTTGTCCAGGAGAGACTGTGAAAATATGCGCTGTTGTCTACATATTTAAAAGTCCCATATCATGCTCATTTTCAGGTTCATATTTGTATTTTGGGTTTCTACTAGAACATGTTGACATGCTTTAATGTTCAAAAAACATTATTTTGATCATACTGTCTGTCTGAATATACCTGTATTTACCTTCTGTCCGAAACGCTTTATTTTTGCGCCTGTCTCTTGAAGACCAGTCCGCTCTAATTGGCTTGTGGAAAAAATATTTGGTGCAGCTTTTCAAAGGAAGTTCTCAAGTCGTGGGTGGAGATCCTCAGATGGGGGGGCGGTATATTCTAACGAGCCTGCATGTGACATAGGAAGGGGAGAAAATCTGGATGGCTTGTTGAATCTCATGTAATCTGATCGAGGTAGTCCACAAAAAACTGACTAGGTTGTCTTATTTCACACGTTTGTGGGTTGGTAGACACTCCAGATACCCACGTGCACAAGCACTGAAAAAGTGATTTTTTTTCATGATATGTCCCCTTAAAACAATATCGCATCTCCCACTTTTGATTTGTGACACGATTGGACAACACTTTGGCCTCTATCTCGCACCCGGCGTAGCGCAGTGCAAAGCCCGACGCAAGTGTCTTTGCTAGTTTAAGACTGACGCAGTTGTCAATTTCCAGCACTTACGTTGTTTAAATAGCAAATGCACTTGCGCCCATCTTTGCACCCATGGGCGTGCTGGTCTTACAGGGAGGTGTGTTCAGGTGCTATCTTGAGGAAGTGGGAAGTGATCGCGCCATTGACCAACAAAAACCTGGTCTAAAGTCAATAACGCAGCATTTCATTGTTATTGTAACAGCAAATTAGTGAAATGCGCCTAGCACACTATGCTTGTTATACACAGGGACGCGCAGCAGCGCACAAACACGCAAAAGATTACAAATAAAAATATTACGGTGCAAATCCTCCATCATAATAGCAATGCGCCAAGGTAAAAACGTGCCTGGCTTTTAAAGGGAATGGGAGATGACATTGATTGGTTTATTGCATGTTACGCCCAAAACACACCTATGAATTAATGAAGACACTAAGTACAACCTTTTTGAACGATGCACCTGGCGAACGGACCCTTTTTTCCGCCGTCAAACTAGCAAAAGGGGATTCGTACACACCCTAAATACACCTGCACTATGCGCTTCACGCCATGCGCTTAGATCGTTAAAATAGGGCCCTTAGTACGAAATAGTTCTAACCGGTGCTTAGAGTGCAGAAAATTCTGCATCCTAAGATTCCGTGTGGCCCTGTTGAACCATTCAAACTCATGTATCTCTTTATCAAACTATACTTCTTGTATCATGTGCCACTGTCTTACCTGTACCTCGAAGGAACATGTCTAACACAGTGCTGTTTTCAGTCTGAACGCCTGGTAGCACAGTCTAAAGTTTATCATTCTCCATGTGTATCTATATTTGGTAACACTTTACTTGAAGGTATCTACATAAGAGTGACATGACACTGTCATGAACATATGACACACAGTCATCACACATGAACCATAACCATAACTTGACTTGAATGACACTTCACTACGTGAATTAAAACGCCCCTTTCCATATTCATCAGCTCATATCGATCATTGCTCATCACGACTCTTCTGATTGACAATTAACGGGTAAAAAAAGCCGAGCTACAAACTGAACATGACTTATATTAAAGCAAACAAAGGTTCAAAGAAAGAGGTGCAATGTCACCGCTGAGGATGTTAATTTGATCTGGATTGTCAGTGACCCCTCTGGTCATCCTGCGGCCAATCTTTTTGCTCTCCTTGCTTCAAGCAGACGCTACCCCTCTATAAAATACTCCACCACTCTTTTTGCAAAGAGTTTCTTTCCCAGTGCTCCAAATGTTAAACCTATGGCTAATGCCTGGTTAGATATTTTTCACTATGAGTAAAGATTTATTATTCTGGGTTGAATCTACGCCGTAGATACGTACGTAGGTACTTGTAGATACAGACCCTACGCAGGACCCTAAAAAGCTAATCCCCGTCACTCTCTCACTCGCTCTACCACACACTCCCCACGCACACACACACACACACACAAACACACACACACACACACACACACACAAGAGATACGCTAGAACGACGCAGACACAACAGCGCACAAGAATAAATCCCCACACTTACGTAGGCTACGGCGTAGGCTCTGCGTAGATACTACGTACTACTATAAATCAGCCTTTAGGTGATCGCTTGCTTATGTTTTTACGAGCTGTTTCAGAGATGTAATCTTTGCACATGCACTTTAAAACCCAATTAACTGCTTTAGGGATTGTCGGTCCTTTGCTCGTGTGGGGATCTGTCCGCTCTTTTTTATGTTTTTTTTTAAAACTATTACATACTGTAACGCCCTGCAGTGCCCTGCTGATGACATGAACTACTACGACTACCATTTTCTAGTCACTGATCCATTATCTTTATTGTGACTATTATTGCCACTGTTCATCACACCCCCAACCGGCACCATCAGACACCACCTACCAAGAGCCTGGGTCTGCTGAGGTTTCTTCCTAAAAGGAGTTTTTCCTCACCACTGTCGCACTAAATGCTTGCTCTTGGGGGGAATTACTGGAATTGTTGGGACTTTATAAATTATAGAGTGTAGTCTAGACCTACTCTATCTGTAAAGTGTCTCGAGATAACTCGTTATGATTTGATACTATAAATAAAATTCAATTGAATTATTACAGTTTTATACTGTCCTCTAACTCAGTGTTTCTCAAATGGGGGGTACCCCTAGGGGTACTTTGGAAGACTGCAGGGGGTCTGTTACATTTTTTCAAAATGTTTTTCAGTTACAAGGCTGTAGTTACTTCTACTGTCGCTGTTTTTGAAGTTTGTCACCTTTTTTTGAAGGTTTTGTCGTTTGTTAACTTTTGACCTATTCCTGCCTTTCTTCTTTACTTTTTTCTACTTTACTAAGTTTAACTAAGTTTTTGTCTCTTTTTTTAAAGTTTTTTTCTGCTTTTTTCAAAATTTTTGTCTCTTCTTTTGAAGTTTGTCGCTTATTTTAATTTTTTGTCACTTTTGTCACCCTAGTTTAGCCTTCCTTCTTTCTACCGTCTTTTTCCAAGTTTTTGTTGGCTTTTTCCATCAGCATTTAAATGTTTTCCAGGTACAAAGCTGTTGTTTAGTAAATCTATCGCTGACATCGCTGTATTGTTCCTCTTTATAGAGACTTTTTTTTTCTACCAAAAATTATTTGCGCTGGTTAGGGGGTACATGGCTTAAAAAAAGGGGGAACATTATTGAAAAAAGTTTGAGAACCACTGCTCTAACTTATACTGTTTATGTTGTTTAACATACTGTTTTATATGCCATCTGTCTGATCTGTTGTGTTGTTGTTTTTTAGCTCTTGCATCTCAATTCCACGTGATTCCCAACTTCATACGGCAAAGACACTTGATCTTCAAGAGTCAGAGCAAAGCCTATTCTTAAAAGGTGCTTTGTCCACAGGGACCTGTGAAGCTGTCAAACTCATCCAAGCTTGAATCTCCATCAGTTTAACAATTATAGATTTGAATTTCTCCTGTGTCATATTGATTTGTTGTCTCCATTTCTGTCGCCAGCACCACCTCAGCCAAAGACTCCTTTCCCTTCTCCCTCCGATTGTTCTTGTATTGTAAATACCTTCTCCTCAACCATTTGAGTCTGTGGCTGAATTTGGGCCTCCATTCCTGTTGCCAGGAGCCTTAACTTTTGAAGGTCACAGAGTTTATTAGCCCTAAACAGTGGCTGCATAACTCACCGGTCCAACCTGCCACACAGCGACAGAAGCCGGTCACTGGATCACAGCCGTCAGCGTTGACACAGTCACATCTCTCTCTGCAGTTCAGCCCGTATGATCCCTCCTGACACAGCAGACACAATTATAGAAATGCACTTTAAACTGCAGAACTATAACTAACATACTGTGCAACGTACCAGAGAAGTAGTGTTTTTTAAGGGCTGCAACTAACGATTATTTTCATCGTGGATTAATCTGTTGATTTTTTTCTTGATTAATCAATTAGTTATTTGGTCTATAAAATGTCACAAAATGGTGACGAATGTCGATGAGTGTTTCCCAAAGCCCAAGACGACATCCTCAAATGTCTTGTTTTGTCCACAACTCAAAGATTTTGAGTTTACTGTCACAGAGGAGAGAAGAAACTAGAACATATTCACATCTAAAAAGCTGACATCAGAGAATGTGTACTGAGAATTTCGACTTGAGTAATCGATTATCAAAATAGTTGGCGATTAATTTAATAGTTGACAACTACTTGATTCATCTTTGCAGCTCTAGTGTTTATCAATTTAGTTGAATCCAAACTCTGACCCCTTCCTGCAAAACACTGCTGCAGCTATTTCCACTCAAAAGAGACCGCCGCGACCACTTACATGACACGGTACGTCGCAGAGCTCGTCCCTCCAGCCCGGAGAGCAGGTGCAGGTCCCGTTGGCGGGGTCGCAGGCTGCCTCGTTGGCACACTGACATGTCTGATTGCAGCTCAGTCCCCAAGCACCACTGGAGCAAGGGATGGAGCAGTCCACACCCTGCCAACCTGGACACAGACACGGAGACAATTCATTTGAGTCTAATGTGATTCATGTGCACCTGTGAAGCACCTTGTTTGGAAAGGTTCTATCAAATTAAGTTGACTTATTCACTTAAAATATCACTAAAATGATAGTCTTGCATTGCCAGACCTTCCTCCACAGCGCTGCGGAGGAGGGTTTGGCTAGTCCACACAGCATTCTGGGATGGGAGAAAAACACGCTCTGGTTTATTGGCATTTCTTTAAACCAATCACAATCGTCTTGGGCGGCGCTAAGTGCTGAGCGGAGCCACGGTGCCTCTGCAAAATAGCCTCGGGAAGGAACTTGTTTTGGTGGAATGTGTACATTCCAAAGTTGTTTTAGTCGTGCAACAGAAAACTCAGATTGGACAGATTATAAAATGTTCTGTTTCCATGAGCAGTGAAGTGAAGTGAATATATAACAAAACTATGACAATAAGACCCAAATTGTGATTACCCAGAATTATCATTTTAGTATATCAACGACGTTTCATTTCCGGGATTGTTCAGATGCTGTTGGAAATTCCGCCTGATGTCCCTCATTTCAGCTGGATGTCTGTTACCTTCCTCTGTCTCTGTGTTGGCGTTCTAACCTCCGGTGGATTTGTGAGGACTATGGTTAACTGCTCCTCAGATCTCTGCAGGGTAAATCCAGACAGCTAGCTAGACTATCTGTCCAATCTGAGTTTTCTCTCTCACTACTACTTTGCAGCGGCTCTGTGCGGAGTTTAGCACCGCCCATGACGATCCTGATTGGTTTAAAGAAATGCCAATAAACCAGAGCATGTTTTTCTCCCATCCCCGAATGCTATGTAGAATAGCCAGACCCTCCTCTAGCACGCTTTGGAGGAGGATCTGGCGAAGCGAGACTATACGACACGTTACCACACAGTGTTCAAGGGAAATGTAAGATTAGTACTACAAGCAGTGTTGCCAGATAAAGATTTCGTTTCCAAGCCAAGCACCCAAATTTCTTGGCGGAAAAGAGACCAATCTAGCACATTGTTTCGGCTCAGCCGGCGATCCAAACAGACAGAGTTATTCATCACCGGCCAAATTGGCAAGCAACTTTACAATTTTACCCGTCAAAGTAAATTTTGACCCGCATTTGGCGGGTTGGCGGGTGTCAATTTAAAGCCCTGGTCACAGGTGTTACCCAATCAGCAGAGACGTGTCAGTAAACTTGTGGTATTAAAAAGGCAGTGCACTTGCGCACACAACAGGGTGTTCAACACACCCCCGTTTCACTTTAAAAAAACGTGTTGCTACGTTTTGTTAGGGCTGAACGTGGCCCATCTCTGGCAGTCAGAGGTGGACGAAGCATTCATCACATCCTTTACTTCAGCAGTACCACACTGTGAAAATACTCCACAACAAGTGAAAGCATTAGACCTCACAACAGTAAAAGCATGGAAGTATAATCAAGTTTACTTCAGTAAAAGATCTGAGTACTTCTTCCGCCACTGTTACAGTGTTTATGTTTCTATAAGGGAAACTGGGAATTGAGTTAAAGATTTAAGATGAATCCATGAATGAATGATCTTAAAGGTCCCATGGCATTAAAATGTCACTTTATGAGGTTTTTTAACATTAATGTGAGTCCATCCAAAAAGCAGCATGTCATGGGACCTTTAAACCCTCCTGTTGTCCTCGGGTCAAATTGACCCATTTTCCAAAAGTTTCTATATCAGAAATTTGGGGTTTCGTTCAACCAAATTGTCAAAAAATATAAATAACGTGGATGGTTCCCTACAATGCTCTTTACAAGTATTTGAAAAAAAAAAGTGATAAAAGAATGTTAAAAAAGTGAGAAAAATGTCGAAAAAACAACAAAAACGTTAAAAAAGTGACAAAAATGTTGGAAAAAAAAAACAACAAAACGTCAAAAAAGTGTAAAAAAATAAATAAATCAACAAATACAGACAAAAGTGACAACACAAACTTGAAAAAAAGTGACAAAAATGGCGGAAAAAGTCAAAAACGTCGGAAAAAACAGAAAAAAAACAACAACAAAAAAACGCAGAAAATAAATCAACAAAAAGCTTATAAAATGTCGGGAAAAGTGTTGAAAAAGACGACCAAACAATGATTGAAGCCAACACAAGGGTTAACAGTGTAAGGAAGGGAACCTTCTTTGCAGATGCAGGAGCCGTCGATGTACGAGCAGGAGATCTCGTTGTGGCAGGAGCATGACGAGGTGCAGTTGGTCCCGTACAGGCCTGCAGGACAGCTGATGGAGCAGTCGTCCCCCTGGACACAGTGGACAGACACACAGACGCTGATGGCAGTGGAAAGGCCCACATTTTTTATAGTTACATATTTTAAAACCACAACCATCAAATCAATCATGATTTATATGGCATTCTTTTCATCACTCCAACCATAGGTTTATCTTAAAACAACAAAAATGTAATTTTCTGAATTCTAATTTACCTTTGCAGTCATTTCTATAGTCTTTTAATTTAAGGAAATTAAGTAATTAACTAACTGGACAAATGAGAGAGGAAATAATAGGGAACAAAATATCATACACTTATAAAACAGACAGATTAGCAAACTTACTATCAAAAGCTCAATAGTTAAAGGGGACATATGAAAAACACAAAAAAAAACATTTTTCTTTACATATATTTTGCTTTTATTCATATTTGCTCTATTAGTCTTTGTTCTATTTATTTAAAGTGCTCATATTATGCTTTTTGGCTTTTCCCCTTTCCTTTATTGTGTTATATATCTTCTTAGTGCATGTGTAACGGTACAGATAGTTAATGCCCCACAATACTTGTGACAGGTGTATCACCCTATCAGGAGTAAAGAGTTAAGGTAAATATAGCCTATCCGGTGTGAGGGGGGTGGGGTAAAAAGAAAAGTGTGGAATGGCGGGGCGGAAAAGGAAGGCACGCAGAAGTTTACTAGAGAGCCCCACTCTCGCTTGAACGGAATAAAAAAAGAACCAAATTATTGTATGAGGTAGGCTACGGACAACAAGTCGGAGTTGCTAAGCTTTAAGTAAGGGCTGAATCTGTTCGCGTCATCTAGGACACATTTCCTCAGCTGAACAAAAGTCGGCAAAGCTATTAGCAATAGCGACATAGTCTTTGATGTTAGCCGCCCTCCGTGTAGCCTTGACGGTAAAAGGTGTGGAAAGGAGCGTTGTCTAATTTTACTCAGTGGCCAGTTAAACTCTAAAGGAGAGTTTTCGTGACTGGAAGGAGTTGAAGAGCAACCTCGTCTCACAGACCCGCACCTGCAAAGAGAATGTTATCCTGTGAGTGAATATTGAAGTTAGGATTTCCTGCCATCCAGACGCCATCTCAGCGATTCACCCTAGTTTTATGGCACACCGTTCTGAATATTCTGTCGCCACGGATTTTTGTTCATTACTTTACACCAGAGCCTGAGGTATGGTTTATTTTTTGCTACTTTGACCGTGGACTGGGAGCGTCAGCAGCTAAGGCTGTAATACTGTTACGGACAATAGACTTCTGCTGTCATAGACTTTCAGCGGACTCGAATCTGCACCTTTGGAGGGACAGTGAGTGTAAACAAAAAGTGATTCTGGTTGAACTTATTGATTGCTGAACATTTAAAGATAATTAGCATACTCTGTTAAACTGTCAATAATTTACTAAAACTGTGCTTTGGTTTTTGTTGACTTCAAGCTGGTGTTTATTTTTTTTCTCTGTGGAATATCTGTTAAAAAAGAAAAGAGGGATTGTCTACAGTGAGAAACATTTTTTGAAAAGTATTGTTTTTCTGTCACATTGAACCTTAGTTGGTTTTATGTAATTTTTTGGGGGGAATTAATTCCTGCAATAGCAGAGTTGATACTGGTCAAATTTAATTGGACTAGGTTTGATTTACAGTATTTTAAAGGGTCAATCAATAAATAATTTGTTGAGATATCTACTCAGTTGTTATAACAAATTATATTGGGTTTATATTGCTCTGGAGTAGGGGCGCCCCACCTATCTAGCTAGGTATAGGATACAGGGGGGGAGATTGTGCAAACCTTAAGTTTGGTTTAGGAGCACATCACACTTCAGGTGGTCACTGTGTTAGAGATACGAGTCCTGAAGCCCATCCTACCATACTTTCATTGCTTAACGTTGGTCAGGGAGATCAGCCAGATAGGTAACAACATACTTATTGAATTAGGTACTGGGGCCAATTGCGCTGGGACATACAGACCCAGATCTTGTACTCTTCCAGTCGTTCAGAGCAGAACTATACTAATAACACCCCTACATAGTGGGGCTTATCCTCCACTACACGTTATAGGTTTACAAAGTGAAAAAGCCCAAAGTCCACCCCAAAGGGACTTACCATCTCCAACAGAAAACACTGTTCACAAACTGCTCCAAACAGCTCTATTGTAGTCCAGCCTTTACTTCAGAGACAAACGTGGTCACTTTGGAACACACGTTATAATGCTCGCCTAGCTGCTAGCATGGCACGCCCTCATACTCTGCTTCTGACTGGCTAGTAGTCCTTACCTAGCTACTGAGCATGTGCGACTCCCAACAAAGAAGGAACAGAAGTGAGAGGTCTCACTCTGTAGCTAAAACAGAGAGCTCAACACACAGGGTGAAAAGAGGAGCTGCAGCAATGTGCAGTACAACAAATATATGGTGTTTTCTAAAAATTAAACCATGTAAACCTATTCTGGTACAACCTCTAAATACAATTATGAACCTGTAAATGAGCATAATATGAGCACTTTAACTTTTGTTCTGTTTAGGTAACTTTTATGCACACTGCTAAAGAGCTGCTAAACAGATTGTCATTGTACTCTGATCACAATGACAATAATGATCTATCTATCGCCTTCCAACCCTTAAACTGTGAAATAAGACAACCTAGTCAGTTTTTTGTAGGCTGCCTCGATCAGAAAACATGGGCTTCAACAAGCCATTTGGATTCTGGCCCCCCTTCCTTTGTAACATACAGGCTCTTTAGGATGGGGGCTTAAAGAGACAGCCGCTAAAACAGTGAATACAGGTATATTTAGACAGACAGTATGAAAAAAAATTATGTTTTTTTTTTTTAAACATTAAAGCATGTAAACATGTTCTAGTAGAAACCCAAATTAAAGGTGCTGTAGGTAGAATTGCGAAGATCCAGGACTTAGCCAAAAAATTTGAACATCGACAACTTCTCAGTCCCTCCCCCCTTTCCGCTAAAGCCCAAAACGGTCTCCTAAGCCCTTCCCCCCACAAGGGAGAATGAATGCGTGTGCATGAGCAGTGATTGACACGCAGTTAGACACCCCCCCTGGCCCTGATTGGTGCATCTGAACAGGGAGCGGTGGATTTTTGAAAATCTCACTCCAGGCTGTAGGTGGAGCCAGAGGAGCTGGATTTTTTTTTTTAATGACCTGCTTCATGTAGTTCTACTGGAACATAGGGTCAGTTTCAGCAAATATGACAGAAAGTTAGTTTTATAAGACTTACCTACTGCACCTTTAACCCAAGTAACCAAATAATACAGTATGAAAACAGTTTTGTCAATTTCACTCCCTATTCACTATTCAGTGCAACACATTTACCCTCTGGCATTTTACCTGAGTGTCAGAATTTGACACAACCGCATTGTACATTGTGTCATATTTTAAAGATGTGAAACCTACACCTGCCAGTCTGCTACATTAATAAATGTATTTGAATGTGTTTTCTTTAGCTGCAGTGTGTTAAGCTCTCTCTGCCACCGTTCATAACGGTCCAAAGAGGCGTTTCATGATGACGGACGCCCTCATTCGCTGTCTGTGCTGCTTGTATTCTTCATGAGATGGCCTGCTCAGTTGTTGCGACTGTGTGCGCATTGGTTTCAGGGTTTTGAGTTTCAGGAATAACTTGACTGACCGCAAGCTTTCACCACCATCTTTCTCTGCAGCAGCTCAGCTCCGGGGGAAACAGGTCTTGCTCGGGACCACGACTGCATTGAAGTTGAAAGCGGAGATAAAGCAAACAAGCACATGTATTATGGAGGAGAGAGAGGCGATCATCGCTGATGAAACACCCGCAGAGGAACACCATGTCTGTGCTCGTCCAATCAATAGAGGACATGATCCGACCAGTCCAAAAGACAGCGTGGCATTATAGCAGCATGTCTAACCTTATTCTGCACCGTTATGCTGTGAAACGAGCTCCACATAAACCTGAACCTCCAGCACGCCGGCACATTGATCAGGACCTTTAACATATAAGCTGTGCTAATTAAAGCTGCCTGCTTCCAACCTGCTGCCTTTAAATTGCTATTAATCTAATATTCACAAAGCCAGCGCAAATGTGCAAAGACAGGAGAAGAGGAGCCTTATTAAAAAGTTGTTGAATTAAGCACTTAAAAAAAACCTTTGTTAATAAATAACGCGAGTGCGCCCAACAAGGAAAATCCTCAGAATTTCCCAGGGGGAGTGGGAGTTCTAACAAGTTTCCTCTGGAATAATAAATACGTGTGGATCGATGGGCGACGTTGTGTGGTGCTTTATTAGCGTGTCGTTTTAATTTTTCTTACCTCACATCTGAGATCAGAGGCAATAAATAAGTAAACTGTATTCAAACAGGATTCATTTAATCACTTCAAAATCACATCAATTACATGCTCTTCCATCTATTGGAGGAATGTGTTTTTAGTCCAGCAGGTGTATAACCCTCTCAAATTCTTCAAATGGAGATGGCAAAAAACACACACATCTATCTTCCAGGTGTGAATGTGTAACAGTGTGAGTGTGGAGCAGAGGACTGCTTTTAGCAAAACCAACCTGGTTAGATAAAGGTTACACAAAAACCCCAAGGATGTGCCCGTTAAAGGCAGGGTAGGTAATGTTGGAAAGCTAGCGAGATTTGAAAGTAACATCTCCTCGGGGCTCCGTCTAACCCCTCCAGCGCTAACCCTTCCCCCTGCCCTCGGGGCTCCGTCTAACCCAAAGAATTTCTAATAAAAGAAGTAGTTCCACTCTCTCGTTACTTCCAGCTTCTGAACTGGTTGCAGTTCCACCAGAGTTCCATATAGGGGGCGCTCACAGGCCAGTGCAGAATGAATGGGACTCTATGGAGCTATACCCCTCAAAATCCACTTTTCTCAGGATGTCATTTTTTTGTCTAGTAATTTGAATGTTGCATTCGAAAGGGGAGGTTAAGAAAATACACACTGCTGGGTGTTAGATTTTTTTAAAGTGGCTTTTTTGTTCTAAAAAGCCTTTTAAAACGTCAATGACGTCATATACTGCTTTAAGGCAAGCTCTGAGTCACTTCCTTTTTTCTCTCGAGGCATCGACAACACAGCTGATAGGTTAGGCTCTCCCTGTTAATACACGGGCTACAAAGAGGTTTGCTAATGCTTTAAAGACCACGCCGAAATATTCACTCTGACATTCTGGTTCTGCTTTGGATGCCGTCAAGGGGGACCTCTGGTTGTAATCAGTCCTTCACTGACCAATCAGCATTCATTAGCAGAATGCTAGCGTGTTATGGGCAACAATGACTCAACCTGTAAGAAATCGAAAGGACATAAGTACTCGTTCATTCAACTTTCGACCTATAATCCATGTTGAACTTGCAAAAACTACAATCAAATCGGAGATTTCTCAACGACAATCAGGCGAAAGAGACAAATTTAGCCGTCTAGCTCCATAGAGTCCCATTCATTTTGCACTGGACCGCGATCACCCCCAGTGGAACTCTGGTGGAACTGCAACGAAATTCAGTACACTGGGGCTTAATAGGGAGTGGAATGGCTTTCCGTAGACCGGCTTTGGTCTAACCCCTCCCCTTGCCCTCGGGGCTCCGCCCACACACAGACGTGCACGAGCACGACTGCATCGTTGCTTCAGAGCAGACTGGAGAAAAGACTGTCATTATACTTCATGTCTCATTCACCGGTAAGCAAACACCTAATATTATCACACCAAATGTTTAAAACAAACATGACTACTGTTAGCAATGCAGCGCATTGAGCTCAGGCTTGTACACGGGAGGGGTAAAGTTCGCTCAGCGGGGGCAAGGAGGCTTTTCATTGGGTCTTTCCAAGCGGACCACGAGGCAGTGATTGGTGGGCGTTTTTACAGGATTACAGCAGCTCCAGATGACAGATCTTTTTCGCTCCTTTTTCAGAGCCCATAAGTTATTTATTGCTGGGTGTAATTTCAAGGCCTTAGTGGTCCCCTAATACTGTATCTGAAGTCTCTTTTATGTAGACCTTAGTGGTCCTCTAATACTGTATCTGAAGTCTCTTTTATGTAGACCTTAGTGGTCCCCTAATACTGTATCTGAAGTCTCTTTTATGTAGACCTTAGTGGTCCTCTAATACTGTATCTGAAGTCTCTTTTATGTAGACCTTAGTGGTCCCCTAATACTGTATCTGAAGTCTCTTTTATATAGACCTTAGTGGTCCCCTAATACTGTATCTGAAGTCTCTTTTATATAGACCTTAGTGGTCCCCTAATACTGTATCTGAAGTCTCTTTTATATAGACCTTAGTGGTCCTCTAATACTGTATCTGAAGTCTCTTTTATATAGACCTTAGTGGTCCCCTAATACTGTATCTGAAGTCTCTTTTATGTAGACCTTAGTGGTCCCCTAATACTGTATCTGAAGTCTCTTTTATGTAGACCTTAGTGGTCCTCTAATACTGTATCTGAAGTCTCTTTTATGTAGACCTTAGTGGTCCCCTAATACTGTATCTGAAGTCTCTTTTATGTAGACCTTAGTGGTCCTCTAATACTGTATCTGAAGTCTCTTTTATGTAGACCTTAGTGGTCCCCTAATACTGTATCTGAAGTCTCTTTTATATAGACCTTAGTGGTCCCCTAATACTGTATCTGAAGTCTCTTTTATATAGACCTTAGTGGTCCCCTAATACTGTATCTGAAGTCTCTTTTATATAGACCTTAGTGGTCCTCTAATACTGTATCTGAAGTCTCTTTTATATAGACCTTAGTGGTCCCCTAATACTGTATCTGAAGTCTCTTTTATGTAGACCTTAGTGGTCCCCTAATACTGTATCTGAAGTCTCTTTTATATAGACCTTAGTGGTCCCCTAATACTGTATCTGAAGTCTCTTTTATATAGACCTTAGTGGTCCCCTAATACTGTATCTGAAGTCTCTTTTATATAGACCTCAGTGGTCCCCTAATACTGTATCTGAAGTCTCTTTTATATAGACCTTAGTGGTCCCCTAATACTGTATCTGAAGTCTCTTTATATAGACCTCAGTGGTCCCCTAATACTGTATCTGAAGTCTCTTTTATATAGACCTTAGTGGTCCCCTAATACTGTATCTGAAGTCTCTTTCCCGAAATTCAGCCTTGGTGCAGAATTACAGCCACTAGAGCCAGTCCCACAATGAGCTTTCCTTAGGATGTGCCATTTCTGTGTCTGTAGCTTTAAATGCTATTGAGGAGGAGAGAGGGGGGGGCAATGTGGAGAGTGGGGGTGTGGCCTTGACCAACTGCCACTTTGCTTGTTTTCAAGCCATGATGTCTCTCTCTCTCTCATGGGTGGGCCAAATTCTCTGGGCGGGCAAAGCAGAGAAAGGGGAGATAACCTTCCTCCTTATGACCTCATAAGGAGGAAGATTCCAGATTGGCCCATCTGAGCTTTCATTTTCTCAAAGGCAGAGCAGGATACCCAGGGCTCGGTTTACACCTATCACCATTTCTAGCCACTGGGGGACCATAGGCAGGCTGGGGGAACTCATATTAATGTTAAAAAACCTCATAGTGAAATTCTCATGCCATGGGACCTTTAAAGTCTTGTAATCTGTTCCGGCGCAAGGGATACAGCGATTTGGCTCCTAAGGGGACACGAGCAAAAAAAAAATCTAAAGTTTAGTTTCATGTGCGCACATGAAAAGGTTTTGCGTGCGCACATGAAAGTTTCACGTGAGCACATGAAACTAAACTTTAGATTTTTTTTTGCTCATGTCCCCTTAGTTCAACCCTGCCTTTAAGTTAACATAAAACAACAGTGCTGTGCTGCTGCAAAGCAATGCAGAATATTATAAGCGTCACAAACTCAGAAACGACTCTTTGTATTATCAGAATAAAAACAAATTGCAAAGATCTATATTAGCTAATCATTTCCATGTTCATGTGTGCAGGGTTTCAGCTCAGTGTGATGTATCTATAGTAACTGCCATCAGCAGCACAAGTTAATTAGAGGTCACTGGGACACGCTGGCTCCACGAGGACATCCTGAGCTCAGAGGCTTGGTTGTTTTTATTCTATTATTTATCTTATCCAAATGTAGTGGAGTTAATGATTTCACTTGCTGTCACTGTGTATTCATTTCAATATACATTTTATATGAATAATTATATTATTAATATTATAATTATAATTATCAGTCATCAGTTCATTTTTATACTGTTAACTGTCTCATTTTATACTGCTTTTTTAATCTTGTTTGAAATTAGTTTATTTCCTGGAGATTTATTGTAGAAGTAAAAGTGGTTGCCATGGAGACCTGGTTGTGTGTATCGGGGGTGGCCTCTGCAGCGCCCCTGCAGACTTGAGCAGTGCACCCCAAAAATGTATTTACAGTCTGCATGTGGCGTCTCCATGGTAAACTGCCTCAACATTAGCTCCATGGACCTTTTTCACAGCAGACATGTTGACTTGTCATAGTAGGAAAAGCACAGCTGAAATTGATAACCTTAACGATGGCTCAATTCCATCAAGTGTCCCAGTAAGATATTTCAGTGAGTCAGCATGCATAATACCAGGGCCTCTAAGTGGAATGCAGCCATCATTAATGGTTTTGAATACACCTGTGCTTTTCCTACTATGACATGTCAACATGTCTGCCGTGAAAAAGGTCCATTATAGAGTACATTTATTTGAATCGCCTTCTCATGGGTAAAACTGTGTTTTGTATTTATTTATCTCCAGCATTCTGTTTCTTTATTGTTTTAAATGGTGTTTTTTCTGTTAATTTGTTGTCAACATGTAACATTGTTGCTAGTTTCATTTTAGCTTGAACTCACTACGTTCTTATTTGTTATAGCATTCGGTGTGAGACTGGCTACGACGAACTGTGGAGAACTACTGTAAGAGTTATCCTGTGTTACTCATCAGGGAGCTGACCTTCCCTCCATCCAGGACCTGTACCGGTCCAGGGTCAGGAAACGGGTGGCAGACCCCTCACACCCTGGTCACAAACTGTTCAACCTCCTTCCCTCTGGTAGGCGATACAGGGCACTGTTCGCCAAAACCAGCCGACACAAAGACAAGTTTCTTTCCCCAAGTTGAACGCTCAGAAATAGCCCCCACCCTTACATGTTTAAAACAAACATGACTACATGAGTGAACAAGAGTTCCTGTTTGACGTGTACCATGATAGAGTGGAGACCAGTGATGCTGGGTAACGCGTTACTTGTAACTGACCACTTTTTTCAGTAATGAGTAATCTAACGCGTTACTATTTCTAAACCAGTAATCAGATTAAAGTTACTTATCCAAGTCACTGTGCGTTACTATTTTTGTCATTTTCCTTAGTAAAAATATATATTGTTTTTACTTTCTTCTTGCATCTCGGGGAGTGAAGTCACGTATGCGACGACAAGTCACGTTTTCAGCATGAGGACAGGTCACGTGTACCACGCAGCGGCACAAACGTAAACAACAATGGAGGGAGGAGAGAGATGTGCGTTTTGTAGCTGGAAATACAGTCACTATTTTGTGATAAATGCTGCCCTTAAACACGGTTGACTCGCTCTCTTTCATGCCATAGTAAACAAGATCCCTACTACTGTCAATGCCGAGCTGCCTCACAGTAAACCGGTTGTCATTTTTATGTTGAGGCTGTGGGGGTGTTGTCAGCAGCTGCTGAATGTAACTAATAAAGTAACTTGTAATCTAACTTAGTTACTTTTAAAATCAAGTAATCTGTAAAGTAACTAAATTACTTTTAAAATCAAGTAATCTGTAAAGTAACTCAGTTACTTTTTCAAAGTAACTGTGGCAACACTGGTGGAGACCAAACAGGGTAGTGTCTTTTTGTCTGATTTTTCAAAACAAACTGCTGCACAAACAAAGGCAGCTGCTTCTCTTTCTGCTCCATTCAACAGCTTTTTTTTATTGGAAATTTCCCCCAGAAGCACAATGGGAAATAATCTCAAAAGGAAGTCTTGCAAATAGTGACCCTGAAAGATCTTACATCCTCTGACTAAAACTCTGTGACTTGTGATGCATTGTCTTTAGATGTGAGAAGGTGTCAAACGTCTTTTAAAAGTATTTTCAAAGTCTTCTAGTGTATGGTCAGTATAACTGTCAGTTGTTTGGAGGAAAACTTTCTGTAATTCTGTCCTTTTCCCTGAAACAGTTCCTCATGATATGTCACATCAGTGGTGTTGTTCAGACAGTCGTGTAGATTTCAAACCTTGGCTCAGAATTGCATGTTTACAGATATCGATCGAAACTGGTGCTGAAAACCACACAGAAATTCTGCTCAAAGCTGGTTTCATGTCCACGCGGTGACACACAGAGAATCAAACTGTGAGTCACCAGCGCAGAATAAATCCCCTTTAAATCAATAACACTCCGCTGAAAGCCACATCTATCTGAATTTAGCTGCTACAAACCAAACGGACATTCGTCTGTAGCGTCATCCTACTTTCATCTGCTGAGAATCCCTGATGTTCTCCGTCCAATTATCAAAGTCGCTGTCATCTCTGTGCTCCTAGGTGTCTCGTCTCCACTCTCCACTCAGTCACTGCAGGATCAGTGAACACACCGGGAGGGCCGGACCACAGAGTCGCTCCAGTTACTGCTGCACACACCAGTCAGAAACCACCCACACTGCTAC
Organism: Sander lucioperca; assembly: GCF_008315115.2. Lineage (NCBI taxonomy): Eukaryota > Metazoa > Chordata > Actinopteri > Perciformes > Percidae > Sander > Sander lucioperca. The sequence continues at coordinate 37,595,647 of NC_050175.1, forward strand.
ATGCCACTTTAATATTAACACTTGCCTGGCCTGAATCTATCTAAAATGATAAATCCAACATTTACAATTTATCCTGTTTCTACTTCCAATTCTGTACCACTTTACAATACGGCTACCTTATAAAGGATTTAAGACCGGTTTGTAATTAGTTTATTAATTAGGTTGTTATAACTCTTTAAAGGTACACTGTGTAGGAATTTCTCCCATCTAGCGGTGAAATTGTATTTTGCATTCAAACAAATATATGCTCTCTAGCGCCTCACCTTTTCAAATGCGTGTTGCAACTACGGTAGCCGTTATGTACCAAGAAGCTATGACATGTCTTCCAATTTTCACTTTTTTGGCGACGAGGATTCCTTCTCCTGTGACTCGGCATAAGTATGATCCTCCATTATGAACTAAAGTACAGTGCAGGCTTTCAAATTTGCCGAGGCAGTGACAAGCGCCTCTCACTGATCTCCTTCTCCGTCTCAGCTGGTTTCAGTCACGTGATGCTGGCTCTGAACGAAAACGCGTTGTGGATTAGCTAGACAGGTATATTCACACAGGTTAGTGCTCTATGTCCCTGTCAGTGATGATAGTTTTTCAAAATGGCGGAACGACATGGAAGTCTCCTTGGACTTGCCCGTCTGAATACTTAAAACACTACACAGTGTACCTTTAATAAGATGTTATAACTCATTAAATTAAAAAGGGCAACAGCCCCTTGTTGCTTGCCAAATAGTGAGCCCACATGTATCTGTACTGCTAAGCTGTCTCTCCAACAGCCAGCATCCTTGGCATTGGTTCACTGAGTTTATCACGACAATTTATAACTGCAAAAAGGTCAAGTGTAAAAAATCACCATTTACTAATGAGATGCTAAGATTTTTTTTCAACTGGCATAAGGGAACCTTATTGTAAAGTGTGAAACACATCACCATTTATTAATGATTTACTAATATTTACAACTACCAAAAGGTTAGTCTTCCAATGATAGCTACACAAGTCCACACACAAACACACAGGCTGAACATTGTGGGTCCTATTTTAACGATCTAAGCGCACGGCGTGTAGCGCATAGCGCAGGTGTGTTTAGGGCGTGTCCAAATCCACTTTTGCTAGTTTGACGGCTGAAAAAAGGGTCCGTGCGCTGGGCGCATGGTTCAAAAGGGTTGTACTTAGTGTCTTCATTAATCAGAGGTGTGTTTTGGGCGTAACATGCAATAAACCAATCAGAGATCATCTCCCATTCCCTTTAAAAGCCAGGCGCGTTTGGACCTTGGAGCATTGCTATTATGATGGAGGATTTGGACCCTAATATTTTTTTTTTTAATCTTCTGCATGTGTGTGTGCTACTGTGCGTCCCTGTGTGTGTAAAAAGCATATCGTGCGCGTGCTCTGCACAAGCCTAGGCGCATTTTACTAATGCGCTGTTAAAATAACAATGAAATGCTGCGTTATTGACTTTAGACCAGGTTTTTGTTGGTCAATGGCGCGATCACTTCCCACTGCCTCAAGATATCAATACGCCCAGAATACACCTGAACACACCTCCCTGTAAAACCAGCACGCCCATGGGCGCATTTGCTATTTAAACGACGTGGGCGCTGGACAGTCTTAAAATAGCAAAGACACTTGCGTCGGGCTTTGTGTCGCGCTGCGTGCAAGATAGGGCCCAGAGTATGAGATAAAGTAAATCTACTTTCGCCAACACTCTTTTTACTGCTTACATATACAACCCTGCCCTGACATCGAGGCACTCTCTTTCTCCTTCAGGCTGACCTATATCATGGGGTTTGCAGCTGCAGTAGCCTTTCTTCATTACAGGACATATACAGGAACTCTACGACTAAACCTGCAGAGTCAACAGCACCTGATAAATGAACCTCAGCAGGTTATAGAGCATGTTCTGCACCTGCTGCTGCTGCAAACATGCCGGCACACATTATTCACACATCATCTTCACATGTTGGCTGGACAGAACCTCAACTGAAGCAGGCACCTGAACAAAGCTACTAAACTTCTGGATGAATATACAGCAATTTAGATGTTGTTTGGTGTGGTGGAGGCACAAGTAGTGTCATTAAGCATATATATATATATATATATATATATATATATATATATATATATTAGGGGTGTACGATTCAGAAAATGTCACGATTCGATTCAGATTTTTAGGCTCACGATTCGATATCAATTTTCGAGTCAAAAACGATTCTCCATTAAAAAAACGATTCACAGTATGTAAATGTAGTTACTTTTCCCATGTATGTATATTATATATATATATATCTTATACATCCCTTAGTACATTCATGTGGATTATTTATTTAGTTTATTCAGTATCTTTTATCGTCCATATTATTCATGTGGATTTGTTTGTTATTTGTTATTTTATCATCCTGTTATGATGTATGTGTATGTTGTGTGTGATGTCTGTAAGCTACTGGGACCTTGAATTTCACCTTGGGGATCAATAAAGTATCTATCTATCTATCTATCTATTTATCTATCTTCAAATATGAATCTATTTTCTTTGCACACCCCTAATATATATATATATATATATATATATATATATATATATATATATATATATATATATATATATATATGTATTAGTATATTTGCTATGTATACCTGCAGCTGCTGCAATGTATTAGTACATCATTTGACCTCCGAGAACACGGGAGTTGCTGCTTTATCGCTGCCTCCATCGGTTAGTTTGTTGGTTTTGTTAGTTCCTAACCCTTTAAAACACCAAAGTCACAGATTCACTGATGGAGGCAGCAGTATAGCATTAAATGCCGTGTTCTGCAAAGTAAAATTAAGTCAAAGGAGACTGGTGGCATTGAAGAGAGCAGAGATAACGGCTTCAGTTCCCCGTCGTAAAGGGCTGTCTGACAGCAAGGTAAAGTGCTGAAAATATTCTAAATATAGCGTACACTTAACCCTCCTGTTGTCCTTGGGTCAAATTTGACCCATTTTCAGAAAGTTTCTATATCACAAATTTGGGTTTCTTTCAACCAAATTGTTAAAAAAAAAAACACAACAACGTGGATGGTTCCATACAACAAGTAAAGTAAATTATCAGTTCACTACTTTCATTGCATTTGGGTGATGTATTCAATTTTATGGCATTTGAAAAAAAAATTACAAAAAAACGTTGAAAAAAATCATCAAAAACATCGGGAAAAGTGCCAAAAAAAACTTGGATAAAAGTGGAAAAAAAACAAACAACCAAAGTGTCGAAAAAGACGACCAAAACGTTGACCAAAAAGTTTTAATTTTAAATTTTGACCCACAAAAACTAAAAGTTGCTTGTTGGTCGACGGGAAAACAACACAAGGGTTAAACTGATATAGATGTTTTTAGGTGTCTAAATGTGTTTAGCTGCTGCCCCCGGCCAGAGCAGGACATTAGCTTAGCTTCCACGTCGGTACTCCTGCCTGATTCTCCAAACAGGGGGCGTGCTGACCGCCATCTACTGTAGCTAACACACTGACTATGGAGAAGTAGCTCAGACAACCACACTGAACAAACATCTGAACTATCCCTTTAAGCATTGGGACCCATGTAGAAGTTTTCTGTTTGGTTGATTCATTAAGCCTCCTGTTCAACTCAAAGACATTGTGTTTCTCTTAAAACCAAAAGACAGTGAAACTGTCTCCAGCAGGAGTTTCTTGTGACAACTTGAAATGGTCTGTTTACTTTACATTAACAGAGAGGTTAAAGTATTCAAAAGCAATCTCACAAAACACCTGCAGCTCCTGATGTTAATGTGAAGCGGTAATGTGATTAGGAGGATTTAGCAAATTGGATAGCTTTATCAACGTGAGATATGAATCACCACGGCTTTGTGTTTGTGTTTTCGGCACTTACTATATACCCCGGGGCACACATACAAGCTCCAGTGATGCCGTCGCAGTCGGCTCCGTTGGCACAGGCGCACGGCTCTCTGCAGCCCCCGCCGTAGTAACCTGCCGGACAGGTCTCGTTGCAGTAAAGTCCGGCCCATCCTGCTGCACAGGTGCACTCTCCGGACAGAGGGTGGCAGCTGAGAGGGCGAGAGATTAGAAGTCAGTCAGTCTACAAAGTAAAGTGAATATTTTTATCTGCATGAAAAGTAGGCATGCTAATTTAGAGGGTTTTTTTCTGAGCGATAGCCAACCCTTGTCACCTGATCAACTATTATCTAGGCCCTGTTTACACGAATACGCTCGCGGGTGAAAACGACAACATATTTTATCAGATGTGCCTTTCGTTTAGACAGCGACGGCATTTTTGGGGCTTAAAAACGCAAAAAAGTTAAACCAGAGTGGAAATCTTAAAAACGCTCCACCGTCGTGTTCCCGTCTAAAGGGTAAAAATGCACTGTGCGAGTGTGTGTGTGTGAGTGTGTATGTGTGTGTATGTGTGTGCATGTGCCGTGTGTGTGTGTGTGTGTGTGCCGTGTGTGTGTGTGCGCCACGTGTCTGTGTGTGCCCTGTGTGTGTGTGCCGTGTGTGTGTGTGTGTGTGTGTGTGTGTGTGTGTGTGTGTGTGTGTGTGTGTGTGTGTGTGTGCGCGCCACGTGTGTGTGTGCCCTGTGTGTGTGTGCCGTGTGTGTGTGTGTGTGTGTGCCCTGTGTGTGTGTGTGTGTGTGTTTGTGTGCCGGGTGTGTGTGTGTGTGCCCTGTGTGTGTGTGCCGCGTGTGTGTCTGTGTGTGCATTGTTTGGAGCAATTACTCCACCTCCTCGTCTGCCCAGACAAAATTGTCAGCTTTTGTTGTTCGCTTCGCGCTACTAGGGAGAGGAGAGGGAGAGAGGAGGAGGAGAGGGAGACAAGTAGAAGGAAGGTTCTACGCAGGCGCACGGACTTGGTGGATCGCATTTCACACACTTTTGCGTCACCATATGCACGCAGATTTCCCCTCCATAACGCTCGTCTAAATGCGGAATAAAAAGTGAGAACGCAACGCCACTTTTGCATTTTCTCTTTGTTTTCGTCTAAACATAGCCCTAGTCTATATCCACGACGTTTCACTTCCAGGATTGTTCAGGTGCCGACAGAAATTCTGCCGGATGTCTCTCATTTCGGCCGGATGTCCATTACCTTCCTCTTTCTTTGTGTTGGTGCAAAGTTGACTACCTAAATTAACTAGCAGTTAAAAAATAAATTGCATAACCTATTTTTTAATAAAGTTTTTTAATAACTTTTTTATTTTTGTTTTAGAGCTGCAAAGATTAATCAACTAGTTGTCAACTATTAAATTAATGGGCAATTATTTTGATTATCGATTAATTGCTTTGAGTCATTCCTTATGAAAAATAGCAGATATTCTCTGATTCCAGTTTCTTAAAAGTGAATATTGTTCTAGTTTCTTCTCTCCTCTGTGACAGTAACTGAATATCTTTGAGTTGTAGACAAAACAAGACATTTGACGTCATCTTGGGCTTTTTGGGGAACACTGATCCACAGTTTTCACCATTTTCTGACATTTTAGAGACCAAACAACTAACAATCGAGAAAATAATAGACAAATGAATCGACAATGAAAATAATTGTTAGTTGCGGCCCTACTTGTTTTGACAAAATGGTTTTCAACTGTTTAAAGGTGCACTATGAGTTCCTGCGTGGTTTTAGCGCGATTTCATTTTTGTCTCAAATCGTAGGCCTCTCTCCTTGATCCTCTAGCTGGCTGCCCCCTGAACACACCGTGAAAAAGCCCGGTCTCGGGAGACAACACAGGGGTCGTAAACGTCAAACAAACACTAGAGGCACAGGATAGGCACCAAAATACAACAAACCACTCCAGCCAATCACTGACAAGATGGTTGGGGGAGGGGTGTGGGTAAGTGACAATTAGTCAGTTAGTCACGAGAGTTCCGGAAACATGGGGGGAGGGGCGAGTTTGCTCCGTTTTGATTTGAATTTACTTGGAACGTCAACAGAAGTGACGTCATGCAGGAACTCATAGTGCTCCTTTAACTGATAGTAATAATCGTTCAAAATGATTATTGTCGGTCAACGGTTAAACGCTTAATCATTAACATCCCTAATGCAAAATTATGAAATTGCACATGGACCTTCTTTTGGTTAACATTTAAGAGTTTCACAAAAGGATCTTGAATGGAGTGTTTTATAGATTATGATTTAGCAGAGCAAGAACTGTACACACAGGTGCAAAGACATCAATAATTCAGGGTTGAACAAGCAGTAATTCAAACACAGCCTTCCTCTATTCATAGTGTGTTGCAGAGTATAAAAGCGTAGCAGGTTTTTTTGTGCATCACTGACCCACAGTTCAGTACCTGAGTGTGTTTGCAGCTTTGCAGGGGCAGTATTGGTCACAGATGAGTCCGTACAGGCCGGCGGGACAGAAGCGGTCCTGGCAGCTGGGGCCCTTGAAGCCCTCATTGCACAGGCAGGCCCCGTTGATGTGGTAGCACTTGGCTCCGTTCTGACAGTCACACTTGTGGGCACACTGCGGCCCGTAGGTGCCAACTGGGCATTCATCCTGGCATCTGGGTTGGTAAAAAAAACAATAACAGAGGAGTGTTGAGACATGTAGAACATCTACATACTACAGACATCTAAATCGGAATGTTTCTGGTCAAATGAGCAAGGTTGTTTCTTAAATAGGCTTTGCCTAAAAGGACCCCTAAACTGACACAAATTAGAACATGGACCCCCATCTGATATGATTTTTGCTTTTAGATTTGTTTTATTACAGAAAGTGGAAGAAAGCCGTGACCAAAATAGTCATACATTCTGTCATTGTCTTACTTATGGATGAAAGTATAGTGACTTTTTTTGTGAAAAAAAATGATTCCCCATTTTTTATATTCTGTTTTGTACAAAAGAATATTAAGAAAGGAAACAAAAGCAGACTTAAAAAACAAAAATAGTCACCTATAATAGTGTTTCCCAAAGTGGGGTCTGGGGACCCCCAGGGGTCCTTCATGGGATTCCAGGAGATGCCCAGACCCCACTTTGAGAACCATAGTTATAGGTGACAAGTTTTTTTTGCTTTCATTGTTTGTTTTTAAGTCTGGTTTTGTTAACTTTTAATTTTTTTGTGTTTTTTTCCACAGAAGCTGTTTTTTCCTTTTTGATAGTGTTTTGTAGTCATTTAAAGCCTCATTTACAGGCCCTGAACACCCACACAGGTGTTTTCAGTTATCCTAGCTGATTGGACCTCTTCCCAGGACTGTGTGGCTGTGTATAGACTGATTGAATGACATCTTCCTGAGCCTCCTGGTTTGTTGCACCCGTTAGGGAGGGACAAATGACACCTTTATCATTCTTAAAGGAGAAATCGGGCGCAACAATGAACCTAGGGGTTAATAACACATGATTACCGAGTCGACCGTTCTCTGGGATATGATTTCATGCTAATCGAACGTGACCAGTTTTATCGCAAACCACTAATTAGCTTATAACCCTAGTCGTCGGGGCATGGGTAAAGTAAAAAGAAATCGCTATTTCTGTTAGGGTTTGTTCTGACCCAGAACGCAGAGATTACACACACACAGACAGACAGAAAGAGTGGTTTGTAAAAGTTTTAATGAACAAACGGTTATACTCAATTGAAGAGTGAGGATAATGTAGGAGCGAGGAGATTCCTGGCTGTCTGAGTTGCGGAAACGAGCTGAGAGAGGAGGATCCAGGGAGGCTGAGTATCGAGGCGGACAGGCTGAGTTGGGTTGGAGTGGCTTCCACAGGCGGAGAATAAGGCTGGTGGTGAGACTGGAGGTTGTAGGTACAGCAGAGGCAGCAGCTGGTCAGAGCGGACACTGCACAACAAAACACAAGGTAAGTATCAACTATAGGAAGTCAGGACTAGAGCTGGAGAGCACAACAAAACTAACTTGGATACAAGCGCAAGATACACAGAGCCAAGTTACCACTTGAATGTAGATAACGAACTGGCGCCGACAGGGAGATCGGCCAGATCTTAAGTGTTGCTGGGTGATTGTAGTAGATGAGCTGCAGCTGTGAAGAAAACGGCTGTGCAGGTGAATCGGCCACTCCCCTTGACCTACTTCCTCCAGGACACGCCTCCAGCACTCCAGGTGGAAACACACGGCCACACACACAGAGACACACAGACAAACAGAGACAAAAAAAACCCCAACACAGGTTGGAGAGGGAGCTACCCATAACAATTTCTATACCACTAACAAGGCTCAAAATAGCACCACACTTCAACCGTAGCATAATGAGGGTCCCTACATGTAAACCGAAGCATTGAGAACTTTGTAAGTGTACAGACAGTTTATTAAAAAGATAGTTTATAAAGACTGTACCGTTCACGTATACAGGCAGGCGCCATCTTGGGAAAACAGTCACGACCAGTCGAACGATGAACGCCGTGTAACCAGTAACCACTAGCGATTTCTTTTTACTTTACCCTCTGCCCCGACGACTAGCATTATAAGCTAATTAGCGGTTTGGGAAAAAACTGGTCACATTCGATTAGCATGAAAACATATCCCAGAGAACGGTTGACTCGGTAATCATGTGTTATTAACCCCTAGGTTCATTTTGTGCCGGATTTCTCCTTTAAGCGTGATTTATGGTCCTGCGGAGGCTCCACGCAGAGCTTTCGCCGTAGCCTACATAAGTGGCCTGAAGTTTATACTTGTGCGTTGGTGTGTGCGTCATGCCTGCATGTGTGTGTGTGGGGAGTGTGTGGTAGAGTGAGGGAGAAGTAAGAGAGTGACGATGATAATCTTCAAGGCGAGTCATAAAGTGAGAGTCATAGTGAGAGAAACAAAGTGTCTCTCTGTGCTTTCTGACCACGGTGGGAAATCTGGAGCAGGAAAAGTTAACCCTCTCCTTGATTTCATGTTGTTTATGGAGAAGGAGAACCAGGAGATGAGTCAGGGGGAAATGCAACGCTATCAAGACACGACGTGCGTTGCCGCGACGTGTTGTTACATTTTCAGCCTACGGCGTAGCGTTATTATGGATCCCACGTAACTTCTAGCCAAGTCCCGCCCTACGAAGCAGGCCGATTGGTTGGGGTTAGGCATTGACCTCAAGTGGTTAAGGTTAGGATAGCCGATTGGTCAGGGGATAGGACCTGAAAAATCGGGTTACGTTACCTTGCATAAGCACGGACGCCTGGCCAATAGTAGTGTGTGAATGCTATTGAAGGGTGGGTCTTGCCTAGATTTGAGTGGGTTCCATATTTAGAGTCCGGCGTAGGTCCGTGTCTCCACATACCTATGTACGTAGCCACAGCGTAGATTTTACACAGAAGTATAAAACACGCTTTACTGGTTGATGAAATTTGTGACCTAATGTAGCTCAGCGTAAATTCTTTCAGGGAGACTTCAATAACTTTATCACTTCTCTCCTAAACTGATCAGCTGTTTTCGAGGGAGTCACTTTTCAGTTAAACCAATCAGAATCGGCCATGTATTTCACAAGCCAATCACAGCATGAAATCCATGTTTTAAATCTGTTCTCTCCTCTGCAGCTGTCAGTTGTCATTTCAGGAAAGAGTGCGACCCTCCTCCTCCCCTTCCACCTCCAGGCATCTTTACCCACGGCGCTCTCGGTTTTCTTCTGGCTTACCGCTCCCTTCGATCCGGTCTTCATGCCCCTTCATCACCACCATGTGTCACCACCACCAGTGTCTAGACTCCATGGGGTTTTTATGTCTGGGTTTTTCTAACCCTTTAAAACATATATACATTTTATACGATGGAGTCTAATCTCCAAAGTCTATGTACAATTCACATTTTGCATATGTAACTTACAAATAAATCTTGCATATCTGCAATGAAGTCTCTCCTGATTGAAATAAATTCCCATCAAAGCTCCGGCCCACTTCAACCTGGGCAGAGGTCTGATCAGCCAGAATAACTCAAATCACCTGTGTGGGGGTGTTCAGAGGCTTTGAAACTCAGTCACTATTATCTGTCATTTGTCTGGAAACCCAATAACAATATATACAGTTTGGAAAACTAAAAAACAAAATGAAGGAATGATTTTGAGTTTACTTCACCTGCTAGAATCAGAGAAACAGTTATTCTCTGACATCATCAGGCCATTTTCTTTCAGTCAACTCGGGTTCAGCACAAAAGTGCATGTAAAAGTACTCAAATCTCAAACTAATAACAACTGAAAGTATTTTTTTTTCAAAATGTTTGGGGCTGAATGATCCTGTAAACACACATTTACAATCCAAACAATTATCAATGATTCTTCTGCTGCCAGCAAACAAAATAAATACATAAAAACAGAGTGGTGTTATTATTCCACACTTGCAGAGCGAACCTTATTCTCCCATTATTGTTTGTGAGGGCTCTTGTTGTTTTTATTGTGATATTTTTTCTCTCTATTTATCCATTAATGGATAAGGTACCAGCAGGTTTTGGAAATATGTCTGTCTATGAATGTTTTATATTATTTTTTGAGTGCATTCATTATACAGAAATTGACATCCATGTACTATACATTGCTCTGGTATGATATATACTATTGTTACTATAGAGAGGGTTGTATTTAAGTTCAAACTCTGTCTATTCTATAGTAATGTATGTGTGAATGAATGTTATGCATTTATGCCTGATTTCATGTGGAAGTTGTTGATTGGTGTAGTAAAAGCAGTCACCTCCGATAAAAGAGGGCTTCTCAGGATGTAACACCATTTGCCATTTGCCAAGTTTGTGTAGAACCAAAACGTTGCCTACTATTGCATTCAATATTTTTTGCAAGTTAGACAGTGTGCGGGGGGTTTCTCACCACAGATGACATGTACTCGACTATCACGTACACTCCCACCAGTGTAGGGTCAACAGACCCTGAGTGGTCTTTATAATGAGCACCGCTCTTTAAGGTAACGCCTTAGTTAGGCCGACGGCTCGGCATCATTCTCAACACGTCTGCACGTTGAAACCATTAAGAAATAGACAAATCACTCAATTAAAATGGCTCCGGGAGGATTTCTGTTTTGTGTCACGTTTAAATCATGGCGACTTCCTCAGGACTCTTATCTCGGCTTATTCCATTAGAACGTGGACGGAGAGAAGGAGAACTCAATCTAGGAATTACTCCGTGTAGGCTAATTCACCTGTCTGGGACCTAAATGAATGGAGGTAATTTGGCTCAATTTAGAGTAAAGATGGAGAAAGAGAGAGAGAGAAAGAATGATGGAGAGAGTGGAAGGAGGAGAGAGAGATAGATGGAGGTAGAGAGAGAGAGAGAGAGAGAGAGAGAGAGAGAGAGAGATATGGAGAGAGTGGAAGGAGGAGAGAGAGAGATAGATGGAGGTAGAGAGAGAGAAAGATGGAGGTAAAGAGAGAGAGAGAGAGAGAGAGAGAAAGATGGAGGTAGAGAGAGAAACAGAGAGAGAGAGAGAGAGAAAGAGAGAGAGTGGAAGGAGGAGAGAGAGAGAGAAAGATGGAGGTAGAGAGAGAGAGAGAGAGAGTGGAAGGAGGAGAGAGAGAGAGAAAGATGGAGGTAGAGAGAGAGAGAGAGAGAGAGAGTGGAAGGAGGAGAGAGAGAGAAAGATGGAGGTAGAGAGAGAGAGAGAGAGAGAGAGAGTGGAAGGAGGAGAGAGACAGAGCTGACCAGAGAAGAGGGGGGGCTGCAGAGTGTTTTTCAACTAATAGCCAGTATCGAAGACGATGGAGGAAATAAAGACGAAAACCATTTCAAATGGCATTTGGTGAAGCCCGATCACAGAAGGCTTGTATCATGTGGACGCACCGACAGTGTTGTTGTCATCACTTAGAATTCCTCACGGGGGAGACAGAAACTACGCACTATAGCTTTAAGTCAAATCACATCCCTCGAGTGCAGGATGAGTCAAACAATGAGTCAAAGAAGAGAAAAGTGTGGGAGTTTTTATAAATGTAATCTCCAATGGTCTTTGGTTATACTATATTTTTAACAAAAGGGCTTGAATCAGTAGAATTTGCTTTTTTATCTTGAAAAATAAAAAAAGAAGGGATGAAATGTTGAAATGAAACAATATTCATGTTTATTTATGGTTTAATATTAATTTCTATTTTTCTCTGAACACTTTAATCCATTAAAGATCAAATGTTGTAGTTTGCAAAAACTATTTTACAAAGAAGATTGTATTGTGTATTGTATATTGATGTATTTACGCTGGTTTATATATTTATCTTATGACGTTACATTAATAATTGATGATAGAAACCACGATGGCTGGGGGACAGTCGATGTGTTTTGGGAACAAAGCATGTTATATTGAGGAAGAGCAGCGGTTCATTTTAATGCAAATGTCACAATCTGACACCAAAGTGATTCCATACTGTGAACACAACATTAAAATACTTCACATATTACCGAACAGCATTTAAAGAAGCAGTCGGGCTTGCTGGTAACATCTCAAGTGCTGTCAAGCTTTGCATTTCATAGATAAATGTTTTATACTCCTTCTCTGTATTTCCTATTAACATATTTACATTGACACCAACTGATTCTATCAGTTTCCCCTCTGTATTTACGGTTTATTACAAATCTGTGCACTCATATTTATCTTTCTCCCGGCTGAATTCTACTAATATTTTCCGTTCCAACCAGCTTATTTCCCCGAGGTCGTCCAATAAAGTTTTGATATAATGGTGCGGTCACACTGTCACACTGTACCTCTCCCCGATGTAGCCGGCATTGCACTGACACTGGCCGCTGATGTGGTCACACAGGCCTCCGTTGCGACACGTGCACTCCTGCGAGCAATTAATGCCGAACGATCCAAAGGAACACGGCTGTGCGCACACCGGACCCTGAGGAGGAAGACGACATGACATCAAACGTGTGAATACAAAGTGTTTAAAGGTATTACTGTTGGAATGACAGACTCGTGTTAATACCAAACGCTTTATGAATGAATGAAGTTTGTCACAGTAGATGACAGAAGTGACGTCTGTATGTATCTGGTAGAAATGATTGTTATCATTAAAATGTTCTGCTCAGGTTGATAACCTTAAATTGACTTTACGCAGTGAAAAAAAAAAATAAAAATTGGGGGGCATTTTAGGCCTTTATTAGACAGGACCGCTTGAGACGTGAAACGGGAGAGAGAGGGGGAATGACATGCAGCAAAGGGCCGCAGGTCGGAACCGAAACCGCAGCCGCTGCGGTAAGGACTGAGCCTTTGTAGATGGGGCGCACGCTCAAGCAGGTGAGCTATCCAGGCACCCCACTCAGGGAATTTTAAAATAAAATCACTGGGGGTGTTTTCACTCCTGGCTCGTTTGGAGCAGTTGCTCCAAGACTGGAAGCGTTTATCCCTAAAGATCGTTTTGTTTGGGCGTATACTAGCCTGGATGCCAGCCGAACTTAGCCCCGCCCACAACATTTGAGGTCGGGAAGTTCGGTCTGGACTTGATCCGTTGTGGAGCAACTATGCTCCAACCAGAGCTGTTCGGACCAATCAAATTGTCAGGACGGGCTTTATACGATGATGGACAGAAGATTAACAGTAACGTAATCAACCACGTCACCAAAGAGCGCTTGGGTTGAATTTGTTTACAACAAAGATGGCTGCCGCTGGAGAATTGAGATGTGTAGATTCCGCCATCGCGTCTGTTATAGAAGATATCGACAGAGCATTCATTTTAAAAGAGGAACAGAGAACCGCGATCAAGGCATTTGTCGATCGGAAACATGTTTTTGCCGTCCTTCCTACGGGATTCGGCAAAAGTTGAATTCATCAGCTTGCCCTGATGGTCGCTAAGAAGATGGGGCATTGCTCTGATTGGTTGGAGGTCTATCCAATAGAGTGCCAAGGCATTTTCTTTCCTGGTTCGGTTGAAACGCCCCATAATCACAGCCCAATGGACCAGTATCAGACTCATATTTTGACTAGAATCTGAGTATGACCACGTCAGGCTAGCGTATACTGTATGAACACAGCAATCACACTCAGAGGGACAAAACAAGCGGGAGCCGAGATCCCCAAAAAAGGGTCCTTGGCTCGCTTCCAAACGATCGGTGGAACAGTTTGTTTTCAATGCGACTGCCAGCAATCGAAAGAACTGACTCACAACTACGGTGCTCCATGTTTGTTTCTTTTCCGACGAAAAAAGAAGAGGGAAATCTGGCCTGAGGCAAATTCTTCCGGTAAGATTTCTGACCAATGAGAGAACACTTTGCTCTCGCATGGCATTTGTTCACAACTTTGCTTTGGACTGCTGTTGAACATCTGCGTGAACACAAACGAATCAAGGGAGAAATGCAACAATTCAGTATCATTTTAGCCCCTGGATCGGAACGAAGCAATCGAGCTACTATACGTGTGGAATAGGCACCATGAGTTCATTCACAATAACAGAAACCTATACTGTAACTAGAGCTGGGCGTCGTTTGAAATGGTTTGATAAAGTGCCAATAGTTAAGTTTCAGTACAGATAACAACATGGTAGGTTTTCATAAGCTTAGTGTGAGGAATTCGTTTGTTTGTTTTTTTAGAAAACTCTTTTAGTAGTCTTAAACTCGTATAGTAGTAAAATAGACAAATTATGATTCAGATCAGGAGAATAGAAACAAAATCTGACCAAGCTTTCAGTGCCAGCTTTAAATATTATCCATTTGGTTTTTATGGAACTGCAACTACAAGCAAGTTGTTGTGTTTTCAAAATCTGCTGTCACCTTTTCCATCGTTTGCTTGCTGTTTGATAATAATGCAAAGGTTCTGTCAAACTGTACAATTTCATTGAGTCTGAGCAGGTGCAGTGGTGACAGAACTGCTTCTTCCCTTACATGAGTAAATATGAGCATCCCCTTATGATATTAAACGCAAGCATGGTGTGAATTAAACTCTGTGAAGGAAACAGATTTTTTTTGACATGGAAAAACTGTGATATGAAAGAACAAACACAAACATGGTGATCTCAGATTTGGGCTCATATAAAGATGTCTCTGTTAGTTGAACTCAGATAGGCATGCACACTAGCTGATGATGTTGTGGCTGTGGAGCAGGTCGTACCACCCAGCCGGCGGGACAGGAGCACTCTCCGGTGACGTGATGGCACGTTCCTCCATTCTGACAGGGGCAGCGCTGTTCACATAGAGAGCCGTGTTTACCTGGAGGACAAGGCTCCTCGCAGCTGCAGGGAAAGGACAGAAGAAGCAGGTGTTTATGTTGGGATGTGATGGGACAGTTCAGAGTGAAGCACCTCATCACTGACGACATAGTCTCCCATTGCCAGACCTTCCTCCACAACGCTGCGGAGGAGGATCTGGCTTGTCCACACAGCATTCCGGGATGGGAGAAAAACGTGCTCTGGTTAATTGGCATTTCTCTAAACCAATCACAATCGTCTTGGGCGGTGCAAAGCACCGAGCGGAGCCACGCCGGGCCCTACGCCGGGCCCTACGCCGGGCCCTACGCCGGGCCCTACGCCGGGCCCTACGCCGGGCTAGCAATGGACTACAGATGGAATGTAACCCTAACCCTAACATAGGGCCGAATTTTAAGAAAAATCTTAGAAATGTGGGAACATAGGGCTGTGGGAACATAGGGCCTAATTTTCAGTGAAAAAAAAAATGTCTTAGAAGTGTGGGAACATAGGGCTGTGGGAACGTAGGCACGCCCCCGTTTCCACGTTACGACTTAAAGCTCATGAACACACTGAGGTCGGAAGAACAACTTCCTAATATATGAAATGGGACCATCTGAGGAGCATGTGAATGCAACAGACAAAAAGCTACTCACAAGGCGCCGGTGTATCCGGGCGCACAGAGGCACTCGCCGGTCTGATGGTGGCAGGTGGCGCCGTTGAGGCACTGGCACTCCAGCAGGCAGTCCTTGCCGTAGAGGTTGGGGTCGCAGGGCTCCTCGCAGCGCCAGCCCTGGAAGCCGTCGGTGCAGACGCAGGCTCCAGTTATCGGGTTACATTTGGCCCCGTTCTGGCACTGACAGCGGTTACTGCAGTGGGGGCCCCAGAAATCGCTCTCACAGCCTGGACAGAGAGGAGGGAGCAGGGCATGAGTCAACAGGTGACGTAAAACTGCGTGATCATCAATACCTGCACGAGTCGAGACGTCAGAGTGTGGAGGATTTATGGACATCTGGGAAATGAAGTAATCCACATGGGAGAGTTGATGTTTAACAGTGAGGTCAGATGACATAAGACGAGGAGAAAAGAGGGTACAGGACCCATATATATCAAACTTCTAAGAATCACACTTAACAAAGCTCTCAAAGATTAACTTGGGAATAAAAATGTTCTCAGCTCAAAGTGAGAAATAAGACATTCATTGTCTACTTGACTCACTCCTACTTACAGAGAAGTGTCCTATTTCAGAGGAGGACTTTTCAGAATATTTCTTCCCACTAGTCTGAAAAAAAGACATGTTATAGAAGCAAAATAGCCCAAAATCTCAAAATTGACCCAGGCATGAACAAAAAATGTTTTGCCAAAAACTAATTTGGTCTTAAAAGAAAAAGTATTGTACTTAGACTGACACTGTTAAAAGATAAACAATGCAGACACACAGATTAGACAAGACATCATCAGTCCAGTGTACAGATATCCATAAGCCCAGAACAAAGCATCAGTCCCAGTCTTTTCATGAATACTGGCAGAAATGAATTAGTTTTAAGCTGAGGCACCTTGAACACTTCTCTGAGGGGAGCAGATGTGGTAAATCTACACACTTTCAGCCCGAAATGTCAGCGAGAGGCGACACCCTGAACAATCCTGATGTGCAGTTCCCATAAAGCAGCAAGCGTGACAACAGTAAACTTGATACAGCACGCTGATGTTTACCAAACCAGCTGGCCTGAGATCTCATCATATCCAGAGATACTTTAGTGCAGGCAAGCCAAGTCAACTGGATTTATATAGTGATTTTAAAACTATGAACTCACACACACCAAAGCACTAAAATATTTTAAGTTTGAGTTTATCTGATGCTTTGGAAAAGAATCATCCACAGTCTTAGTGCAGCTGCAGCAGGAATCCTGTCACTGATGTTGGGTTGCTGGTGGAAAACATTGCACTAACCCACACTTTAATATTTTCCCTTTTTAAAGTAATCGAAAAAATGGGAAACAAAACTTTATTCTTAATTCGTCATATACACACACTGTAAACCCCAATCCATCCATGACACAAAATTTTAATGTTACGTCCGCACAAATGGTCAGGATTGTCAAAACAACATAAAAACTTTATGTTCATTTGACACAAAAAAAAAAATCATCCCATGTGAGGTTGACATAATTTTTTTTATGTTAAGTCAACAATTTTTGACTTTTGAGTTCATTCTACTTAAATGTATAACGTCAACATCACATAATTAGTTCAAGGCCAATTAACAACACATATACTGTGCACTTAGCATATATTTTTATAGTTAAGTAAACCTAAAAAATGGTTGTCAAAATATGTACTCAATGTTTTTATGTTCATATGACAAGCGGTCACTTTCATGTTCAACAAAATGAAAATATTGTGTTCACTTAACACAACAAAAACACATAATTACAACATAAGTTCCAGAGTTATGCTGAACACAAATATTTTGTGCTGTTTTACCATAAAACTGCCACAATGTTTTGTGTTTTTACCAACGTATTATGTTTTAGTACACATAATTAAGTTTTAACTAGTCAAAGCAACGTTAAATTTAAAGGTTGAGAACAACTTCCATTTCTTTGTTTGTCTAATTTAAAATGTTTGAATAGAAAGGATACATACAATTTGTGTTATGTTTGATTTGATCGTACTGCAGTCAGATGCAATTGGTTCATTGGCTGGTCAATTCCCATGATGCAAGGCGGTAAATAGAGTTGTGTTAAAATTTGCTGAAAAGTTTGCAGTTTGTTCGAAATACAAATGTAACTTTATGAATTCCGTTTATTAAACGTGTCTGCTTAGAATTTTTGTTGCCTGGTAATTGTCATTGTTGTGCTGATTTACATTTGTAACCATGAGTTAAGTGACTGTTACGTTTGATAAGAGCTGGAGTATTGCAGCATTAGACTTTGAGCAGTAATAGGCTTCCTTCGGTGCTGTGGTGTGGCACTTCACTAGTGGTCTTTTTGTGTAAAGTGATGCAAGATCAGTGGCTTTAGAGGGGCCCCTATTTTGCATGGGGCCCTGGGCGGCCACACCCAAACACTCATGCTATTTCTGCTATAGATGTGGTTTAATTGTTGTTTGTACATAAAAATAACAAGTTATGACACATCACTTTTTGTGTTTAATAAACATATAAATACTCATTAAGTAACCTGATCATTCTATGTTAAGAAAACACTAATTATTTTTGTTGCATGACTAAAAAAATTATGTTAAACTGACATAAATTTCCTTTCAGATAACACTCATGTGACACATTTATTTTATGTTTAGTGTACTCAAAACTTTAATGTTACCATACTGTACTAAATTAAAAGTTTTGAGTGCAAGCCGTTTCCAAAAATTTTTTAGGTTGAGTTAGCGAATTCGGCTTTACAGTGCACAGTACAATGTAGTGAAATTTGATTACTGCATTTATCTCACCCAAAGTATTAGGAGTAGTGGCAGCTATACATACAGCATCCAGGGAGCAACTTGGGGTTCTCAGGGACACTTTGACATGTGGTCCGAGGAGCTTGGGATCCGAGCCAATGGACAGCCAATCTTGTGGTTGAGGGGCGACCATTCTACATCCGAGCCACAAGCCATCCACTTGTGGCACGTGCTGCGGGGATGGCGTATTTTTGTAGGCCAGTTAGCATCGCCCTGGTCCCCTCGACAAAAAGCCAACGGATCTATTGGATTTTAGAAAGGCTGCAGCTCCAGTTTTGATTCACTGAAGACATCCCAATTGTTTTTTCTCACCCTAATGGTGGAATATGATTATCTACTCGCCATCACATGTGGGACTAGGGTGTGGCCTATATAACATATCAGCACCTGTGTCATACTAGAGCCTTTTTCACATATGAACTCCGGACAATGTCCGGCCAATCAGGTCCAGATATTGTCCAGAGTTTCCCTTTCACAAAAGTAGCACACAACAGAAGATTGGGTACGTCCCAGGTTCTTATTTGCATCCATGATTCCTTCACTTGCTTCCCTTTCTCACATCTTAGTCGGTCCCACTGAGGAAGCATGGGAGAGATGCGAGGAAATCATGCGAGGAGAGGGGAAACGAGGAAATGTGTTTGAAGAGGGATGAGAACCCTTTACTCTGAAGCGTCACGTGAATTTGTCAGCTGTATGGGGGCGGAGTTAACAACTCCTTCAGCTGCACGGCTTCTGGGAAGGCTGCTCTCGTGTATCCTCGCTCATACCTCAGAGATCCCTCCTCCATCCTCCATCCTGGTGGCAGGAATAAGAGCGTTGAGCCAGCCTTCAGGAAGGAGGGCCAGAACATCTTCCGGTTCAAGCGAGGAGAAATAAGATTTTGGAAAGCAGCCATTGTCTGTATCAGACACACTCACTTACTGGAAATGCACGTTTTTTTTAGGCGAGGGCTGGTGCTTGGGTAGAGTATGCAGGAGGCAGGACATGACGCAGATTACACTGCGATAATGGAGCCAGTTCATAATTTGGTCATAAAGAGTCTCTTGTTGTTCCTTGAATTTGTCTGATTATTTCGGTGTCGGCCCTTTAGCCGCCTACACATGAGCTCGATGGTGTTTTAAGCCCCTAACGTCGACTTCAAGGCAGCGCTGCGACCATCGACTTCAAGGCACCTAACCCTAACCTTGACCCTAACCCTAACCATTGTCTGATTCTAGTGCCTTCCAGGCAGCGTTGCCTGGAAGACGACGTTGGGGGCTTAAAACACCAAACACCTACACAGGATACGCAATTTGCTCTCTGCGCACCGCTAGGTAGGGAGCACAGAGAGCAAAGCGCAGCACAGGTAAATGTTATCAAGGGTGGCAAGGAAGCTATTTCCCGTTGCTAGGTAATGACATGCTGTTATCTCATTTATTGTGCTTTCGAAAGGTCAGCGGCAACTAGGTCAAAGTTGGAATAATTTGAACTTTGAGTGCAGCGCAAAGCGGCAAATCCGAGCGATGCGCGACGCCAGGGGTAGCCCGGCGCCTAGTTGGGCGCCACTGCCCTCCCCTGTAGGAAATCAATGGAACGGCCGGCGCAAAGTGGTTTTGCCGCCTATTGTGTAGGTGACTTCACCAACAAAAAGTTCCAGAATCTCGTTGTCTCTCCAGTTAGACATTTTCGTTGCCGTTTTTGTGTAAATCACCCTTCTTCTTTTTCACCCTTGGATGTTTGTATTCTTCCGGTTTGTATCCTTCCGATCATCAGCACGCCCACTCGCTCGCTCTGAATTCTCACACTTTGGGCTTGGATATTACGCAGACACTGCACAATACACAGGAGCTGGCAGGGTAAAGACCGTTTGATGTCCGATCCGACTAATTCAGACATTTGCGTTCTCACATACAGCTCCGCCAGGTAATTTCTAGATAATTTCACCTTTGCAGGGCATGAGTGAAAGGGGGGGTTATGATTGTTAATCTTGCAGAAGGCCTGAAGGCCGAAACATCATCTGAAAATAAAGAGAAATTAATTTGGAGTCAGAAAATGCAACATTTTTTTTTTTTACTACTTTCGAGCTCAGAAGTGCATTAACACGCAAATATTGCTTCATCCTGACGTGATAACAGCTCAGAACAACACACCGCAAACATCAGCCTGCAGTGGTGACATGTAGCGTGACGAACGCAGTTTCCTTTATACAGCACCACAGTCGACCCATCAGGCTGAAACAGCTGAAGATCCAGCATTTTGCATTTTAATTCTCTCAGCCACTGCATCCACAGTATTTTGCTATGGGTTGCTGTTTATTCTAATGGACTCTTATTTACAAAAAAAAAATGAAATCGACATTAGTGGGCACAGTTATTTTCAGCTTATTGTTACTGGATGGAAGGGAATGGATTATAAGAAATCCTTTCTTCGAGCTGCCACCTTCCCTTTATTTACACAGAGTGGATTGAACAGATTCTCAGGATCTGTATTCAGAAAGTACCTCACAGGTCTGTAAGTGGATGAATCACTGATATAAATCAGAGACAGACAGATGAAAACAAGTACAAAAGACGGGACATTTTATTGTATATTACATCATCTCAAGATAGCATAAATTAAAGCACTATTATCTTTTTGATATATGCTTACGGGGTGAACTGCACTCCCCAGAAGGGAAGTAAAGTATCCAGAGTCTGAGTGCCAAGAGCTCTGAATGAATAGGCTTAAGATAAAAGGAAAAAACACTGGAAATGGCGGTGAGAGACGGGCAAAGTTGTCCTGAGAACTTTTTCCCCCTAAATGTGGGTGGTAGTCTTGCAGATTTTATAGTGTTAAATGTTTCATCAGTACTGTGGTGGACAGAGCTCTGAGCAGACAAGGCATAAATCAGACTCACACTCACCCCCTCTAATTTACTCTCTGTTTTCTCTCAAGTTCCTCCTGAACCTATCTCGATTTCTCCCCTCCTGTCTCTCTCTCAAAGAGGGGAGTTCTCTTTATTTCTCTTAACTAGTGAGCCAGCATAGTCGAATCCTTTATCCTCTCACAGCTTCAATTATTCAGCAGCAAAGAGTCCAAATCAAGTGACTAATGACTTTGATCAAGAGTAGCTCGCTGGCACTAAGCAGAACTCTCTGCACTAAATTAAGAGCTGCATAATATACTTTGGCAAGGGCTAACTCTTTAAGGAATATTTCTAGGTTTGCCTACGGTGTAGTCGCGCTTTGCCAATAATAAAATGTGAGCTTGCTCTGTGGTTTGGCTCTTTTCTCTGTCAGGTCTAAAAGAGAAACACACCTATATGACATTCTTCCAGACGGCTCTAATCCAACAATCTTCCAGAGGTTCTTGATTAAAGGAAAAGTTAAGACAATTTGGGAAATACTGGGACTAGATTCCAAGATAGATGAGAAGATCTGGTAACACTTTACTTGAAGGTATCTACATAAGAGTGACATGACACTGTCACTGCTTTTTACTTGCCCCGGGCCATCAGGCAACCCTTATTATTGAACCCTGATGGCACCATTTATTGTTAAACAACCAGCGTTGCCGAATATATCTGACGTGACTCTGGCAGAAATAATGTTCACAGACAAATTAGCTAATGTGAGGTTAGTCTTGCTTTGCCAGACCTTCCTCCACAGCGCTGCGGAGGCGGGTCTGGCTGGTCCACACAGCATTCCGGGATGGGAGAAAAACGTGCTCTGGTTTATTGGCATTTCTTTGAACCAATTGCAATCGCCATGGGCGGGGCTAAGCACCTGGACAGAGCCCTGGTGCCTCTGCAAAATAGCCTCAGGAAGGAACTTGTTTTGGTGGAACGTGTGTACGTTTAAAAGTTGTTTTAGTTGTGCGAGAGAAAACTCAGATTGGACAGATAGTCTAGCTAGCTGTCTGGATTTACCCTGCAGAGATCTGAGTCCTCAGAAATCCACCGGAGTTTGAAATTCCAACACAAAAAAGAGTAAGGTGACGGACATCCGGCCGAAAAGAGTGAAATCTGGCGGAATTTCCGGCGGCAACGGAGCAATCCCGGAAGTGGAACGTCGTGGATATAGACTAACGTGACGTTAACGTAATACCTTACCATTAGATGAGTCGACTACCCATACAGCTACTGTAGCTAATGTGGGAGCGTGCCTTTGTTCCCACAGCCCTAAGTTCCCACGTTTCTAAGAATTTTTTCACTGAAAATTAGGCCCTATGTTCCTACAGCCCTATGTTCCCACATTTCTAAGATTTTTTTCAAAATTAGGCCCTGTGTTCCCACATTTCCTTTTTCATAAATGTGTATCAGAATGTATCCCCCTTTCTCCCAATTTGGTAGCCAATTACACCCAACCTATTATCCAATAGCAATGGACTACAGATGGAATGTAACCCTAACCATAACATAGGGCCGAATTTTAAGAAAAATCTTAGAAATGTGGGAACATGGGGCTGTGGGAACATGGGGCTCAGCCCGCTAATACGTGGCATTGTTGTCCGTGGTCAAAAACAATTCTAAGAATAACTTATATGAGGACGTTGAAAGTTGTTGCAGCGCTATAATGTTACCGTACAGTTGACCACCAAGCATTAGTATGAGCCACTTGCCATCGTAGCACATTGTAGAAAGCTAGATTGATTGATATGGAAATATATCAATAAATCAGGTCCCTACTGTATGACTGTGTTGCAAAGTGGCATGTAATCAATGAAAAAATGTGTTAAATATTCTGTGTGGCAGAAAAAATGCTGTCTTACTATCACTGAGTAAAATTCTGTGATATTGTATGATTTACAATTAACTCATCTAACGCATCATCTGATTTGCTGGTCATTAGAGCAAGTAGAGGAGTTTAAGATGTTATATGACGCCATTGCATATGTTCATGATTTACTGCTCAGCTACACCAGAGTTAGATAGCTGAAAGTAAAACGGTGAAAGTCAAGTTTAATGTGAGGTCCTTGAAATAAAAGTGATTCAGCTTCCTCTTCAACTTTGACCCAAAATAGACAAGAATGTAACGTCGCCACAGAGAACCACTTTCTTCTTTGTGACTGAAAAAAACCCACTCCTGCTTTTATAATCTAACATCACGTTTGTTCTGTCAGCCCACACTTAGCTGCACATTATGTAAGAAGCCGAATATCATTTATAAAGTATCTGTAGTCTTTCGTTAATTTTCAGAATAAAACCTCAACAATTCTCACTTGGAACCTTGAGGGCATCTGAGCAAGTTCAATAGGTTTTTTACAAAAAAAAAATAGTATAGCATCTCACCTATAGAAGTATAAGCTGCACAACAAAACACACAGGCACACACACACACACACACACACACACACACACTACTGAAATACTGATGTTTAAAACTTCCTTTAGACAGACAACCCTCCTACGCAGACGGATAAGAAGTTATATAATTTTCATGAGGTTCCTTTATTTTTTCTTTTATAAAATGTACAACCTGACTTTCTATCTGACCAGCATTTAACATTGTTGAGTCTTTTCTGAACAGGATCAACAGGGTTGGAGGAAACAGACAACTACAGTTTTATTTTTGAAAGAATGAAAAAAACAAGTTGCATATTGGCCTCCAGACAAAACGCAGACTGCAGATGTTCAGAAGAAGCTAAAGAGATGCCTGTTGCATGAGCCAAAGGACTTCCTAATGAGTTACCACATGCAACCACACTTCAGCTACATTACTTACATCCACTTCAGTCCGTTTATTAACATGGCATCCTGCTGAAGCTTACATGTGCCAGCAGTATCAACATATATTACTGCTCATGTTGAGTCAGGGCGTTGCTGTAAAAGACGTTTTCTGATTAATTTAACTGAAAGACATTCAGCAGCAATGTAAGTATGAAACTGTAAGCATGTGGAAATAACCAGCCTGACTCTCTCTGACATGTACTGGTTTTAAAGGGAGTTATGACTCAATAACGCATAACTTCCCTCTGATTTATTTACCTGCACAGCACTTCTGTGCAGCATCTTTGCTGGTTGCCTGGCAACTTTAACACAGACATGAGAGTGGTATCGATCTTCTCATCTAACTCTAAAGCCTCTAAATTAAACAGCAGAATACGTAGTATGCAAATCCCGCATAGAACGACACACAGTAGCCTTCTCTGATCTGAGCAGTTTCTTTTCTCAGTTCCTCTCACTTTTCTCAGTGAATGGCCAATTATTAGAGCCAAATCTTGAAGAGAAAGTAATTTTTCCAACAAAATTCAAATTGAAAGTGCACGATTTGATTAGGCACCAGCATTAAACGTTCATACAATACTGCTCGGCATGGCTGACTGATGTCGTCATTAAATCTTCTGCTGCACCTACTTTAAATGCTGTTCTCTCTTGTCTCTCCAGCCATTCGTAAAAAAAAATTAAACCTTACGGGTTTCACTGAACTGCTTTTCCATGACACAGCCAAAAGGTATGCAAATATAATAATCATTCATTAGTCATTATCAGGTGGACGTCAGTTGGTTGAGTTTGAGTTGTGTTTCATTACAAGTGCTATAATATGTGGCCTGAACAAAAATATGTCAATCTGCATTTCTAGGGCTGTGACCATTTGAGTGTGCAGAGATCTATTTTCCTAAACTTCATGGTAATAAAAAATGTATTTATTGGAGTGCTGTCCAAAGTACCTTTATATATTATTATCCACATTTAGGATCCAGCACCCAGTCTTCTAAGTTTCAAGGTGAGTTGAACGTGTTAAAGGTGCAGTAGGTAAGACTTATAAAACTAACTTTCTGTCATATTTGCTGAAACTGACCCTATGTTCCAGTAGAACTACATGAAGCTGGTCATTTAAAAAAAGAAAATCCAGCTCCTCTGGCTCCACCTACAGCCTGGAGTGAGATTTGCAAAAATCCACCGCTCCCTGTTCAGATGGACCAATCAGGCCCCGGGGGCGGTGTCTAAGTGCGTGTCAATCACTGTTCATACACGCGCATTCATTCTCCCTTGTGGGGGGAGGGGCATAGGAGACCGTTTTGGGCTTTAGCAGAAAGGGGGGAGGGGCTGAGAAGTTGTCGATATTCAAATTTTTTTGGCTAAGTCCTGGATCTTCACAATCCTACCTACGGCACCTTTAAGTCTTATTTTCTTTCCAAACTTCATCCAGCAAATTCTACGGAGGATGATTTTTAGCAGTGCCCTGCTTCACCTACCTACCTACCTACCTACCTGTACTGCGTTTTACAAATGCAATCCTCTATTGCTGAGCTGCTACACTGGAGCAGGAGCAGTAGGGAGACGCAGTTCTCACACTTTTTTCACTTGCAAACAAACTTCTCGCACAAACACAAAGTCGAGAACTAATCCGCTGTTTCTAACAAAAACCTCTCCAGCAAATTAATAATGAAAATATCTCTCCTGCCCTAAACTACCACTCACATCAGCATGACGAGTGTTTTACATTAATCAAACCTTTCAATACAGTCACTGGGTGGGCCACAAGATTCAAGCGATTGTGAAATTAAAAAAGCTAAGTGTCCAAATTGAAATGTTTCCATTCACAAGAGCAGATTAAAAAAAACACATCTGCAATTGAATTAGCCGATTTGTGTGGCTCTTGACTGCTTTATGTTTTGGCTGATGGAATCAGAATTAGAGTGGTGGACGAGTAAAAACACAATACTCAAAGGAGAACATTGATTGTTGACTTCCAAAGGCCCACTAGAGGGCCTTTCACACAAAAAAGGTCATTTAAAAAAATTAATTTGCTTGGCAAAGGATTCAAAGTAAATGTGAACCACACAGACTCTCCTGCTGAAAAACAGAGAACAGATATCATTTAAAGGTGCAGTAGGTAAGACTTATAAAACTAACTTTCTGTCATATTTGCTGAAACTGACCCTATGTTCCAGTAGAACTACATGAAGCAGGTCATTTAAAAAGAAATCTGCTCCTCTGGCACCACCTACAGCCTGTAGTGAGATTTGTAAAAATCCACCGCTCCCTGTTCAGATGCACCAATCAGGGCCAGGGGGGGGGTGTCTAACTACGTGTCAATCACTGCTCATGCACACGCATTCGCTCTCCCTTGTGGGGGGAAGGGCTTAGGAGTTTTGGGCTTTAGCAGAAAGGGAGGAGGGACTGAAAAGTTGTCGATGTTCATATTTTTTGGCTAAGTCCTGGATCTTCACAATCCTACCTACAGCACCTTTAAAGACACTGCAAACACTGAACTATTCATCTTACAAACTAAGATTTACAATCAAAGTCTGTGACATGATCACTTATTCACATCAGTCCCAATATGATGAGGAAATAGTTTCCCCATAAAGAGGATGCATGCGCCCAGGTGAGAAGGTGATGGACGAGCAGCCTGATCGGACAGGAACGATGGGGGAATACCCTGCCAATAAGGGAGGCAGAGAGGGATAGTGCTGAGTGGCCGAAAACACAGCAGCACTCCCACTGCCAGTGGGCCATCTGTTGATCTATGAAGCAGCCAACACACTCATTTGTCTTGGTTCTGCCCCGCTGATCACCCTATAGGTCTGTGGGGGCCGGACTGTGAGCTACAGCGAGGGTTTATTCAGTTTATTAGTGTTCACCTGGACATACTGTATAAGGGTCATGCACATGTGGAGAACAGAGAGAGAGAGAGAGAGGCATGGAGGCAAAAGTCAATCTTACAAGCAAATATACATGGACATGCCTTGTAGAGGGTGTGTGTTAGCTTATTGTAGAGGTGGAGGTTCTCCCATAAATGGACACATTTTCATTTCCTTTTCTAATAGGACAGCATTCATAAAGGGTTTACAGGCAGAATCTGAGGTCGATGGGCGTAGACGACATCATCGACTAGGGTTGCGCGATATTAACATAATGCGATATCGATATTAATTTTGATATTTTTAAACATATGTAAAATTACAAAAGTTATGGGAAAACAGATTCATAACAAATAAAACACAATGTTTATTTCAACTGACAGTCATATTGGACTGGTCCAACATGAATACATAAATAAGGACCATGTCTACAGAACAGGACATGTTTTACTGGTTGGCCAGTATAAAATATATATATATATATATAAAGAGAACAGGACATGTTTTACTGGTTGGACAGTATAAAATATATATATATATATATATATATAAAGAGAACAGGACATGTTTTACTGGTTGGCCAGTATAAAATATATATATATATATATATAAAGAGAACAGGACATGTTTTACTGGTTGGACAGTATAAAATATATATATATATATATAAAGAGAACAGGACATGTTTTACTGGTTGGCCAGTATAAAATATATATATATATATAAAGAGAACAGGACATGTTTTACTGGTTGGACAGTATAAAATATATATATATATATAAAGAGAACAGGACATGTTTTACTGGTTGGACAGTATAAAATATATATATATATATAAAGAGAACAGGACATGTTTTACTGGTTGGACAGTATAAAATATATATATATATATATATATATATATATAAAGAGAACAGGACATGTTTTACTGGTTGGACAGTATATAATAAATAAATAAAGAGGACAGGACACAACTTTTCTTTCTCTTCTCTGATTCGTTCCGTTTTGTTGTCTCTTTTTCTTCACTTACACTGTCACTCTGTCTAAATATGCACACACACGTACGCTCCATAGGGTTTGTCACGTAGTGGACCTGTTTGCTGACGTGCACTAACATGTGCAAGTGGCACGGTAACCATGGTAATTGGCCAATGAAACATGATCATTATAGTGTTTCAAGCGGGCTCTAAATCAAACACAACTAAGCCACACAGCCAACGGACGGGACGTATCGCTCCACAATATAAACTAAATATTGCATACTTATCGCAGCACTTTCGATATAATATTGCACAACGTGATATCGTGGTAACGATATTGAGTCGATATATCATGCACCCTATCGTCGACTATACCTTTTAAGTCATATTCCATATCTCTAGATCAATACAGTGTAAAGACTTACTTTTTTTTGTTTAGAAGCAGCGAAATGCGCCGTTTCAAACAAGGTTTTCCGTGCAATTGTACGCCTTCCAGAAGCTTTGCAATCCAGCCTGAAAGTAACAGCAATAAATCCCAGACTGAACGACTATTGATTCATCTTTTCGCATGAAAAGCTGTCGTTTACTGTTAGCCATTGTCATCTTGACTTCCTGAATTCATTGGACCAAGTGTGTCGACCAATCAGTGCCTTTCTTTCTCACTATCTTTTTCTTCTTTGGCTATTTATGGCAGCGGCAACTGCACTTTCCTGACTGTGTTACTTCGCTGCTACATACAGTATACCAAACTTGAAACCAAAATGACATAACAGTAAATGTAATAAAAAATGCATAGATTCTCTTTTACAAATTTGGAGAGTATTGTAGGAGGTATAGTGGAGATGGCACAACTAACGTTTTAGATAAAAGCATATGGATTTTTCTGGGAAAAAATCGAAATAGTTTTTTATTTGTGTTAGTTACAGTGTTTTATTTTTGTTTACCCTGATCTCCCCAAGACTTGGGAGAACAATTTTCTAAAGCCAAACGCCTTGCATATTACATCATATTTTCTAAGTGTTAAGTTTATAGTTAAAAGTTAAAACACGACCTAAACAAATGAACATCCAGACACTTCGCCCAGGACAAGTATATTATCAAAACATGAGCTTCATGCACAACTGCGGACGGCAAAGAAAGCACCCATATTATCTGAGAGCCACTAAACGGTTTGTTGCACGGATGAAGAAATGATTATAAAGTGGTTCTGTATCTGTCAGCGCGCTCGCCTTCAACATTTCACCCAGTCAAGACGCTGGATCGATGCGACTGTCAGTCAATGAGCGCCTTCTCAGCTGCATTCACAGCGTCTGGTGGGCAAAAGCCAATGAACTTTCAAATCCATGCACGCTCACACACACACACACACGCACACGCACACGCACACGCACACGCACACGCACACACACACACACACACACACACACACACACACACACACAGATGCTTAATTCATTCCTTTTTAATTCTATGGCATCTTTGTCAAAAAGCTATGAAACAGGGTAACAGGGTAGAGAGGCAATCTGCAGCATTCTTGTTTTTCATGACTTTGACGAAACCTTCGGCAATAAGCTGTCGCTGCTTTGGTGTTTTGCATTTACCGCAGCCGCTGGCTGGCTCAATATAATCTATTATTAAATACTACTCTTATATTTATTCCAAACAAATTTCTATTGTTGCTTCCATAAACACAAAGACGATTACTTCCCAAAGCAGCAGGAGGGAGGGAGTCGTCCGCACAGCTGAACAGCAAAGTAAGGGCTTTCTAAACAAGCCATCGCTTCACACATTATTGTATTGGAGGAAATGTGTTTTATTTGTATGAAAAAAAATGGCAAATGGTTACTTTAAGGCGCAGCAAATCACACCCAGACTGCTTTTTAACTGAGACAGGCTCATTGAGAAAGGTCAACAGCAGGAACGAGCTGTGCTTCTGGAAAGTATACAGTCATGAAGCAGAAGTACAGAACATTTATATTTCCAATAGCACCCAGGTATCGCCCAGCAATGCACCACTTTATTCAAGGCCCCACTGCTTGCATGAGTAGAACTATTTTCATCAGCACACTGTCAGACCGCCACTGTACCACTCCCTTGACAAATGAGTAAACAATACTTTTAAAAAGAAGCAGTGAGGCTGGGTGTTTTTCTGTAGAAAGCCACTCTCACCTCCAAAACAAGCTGATGAAAGTCGCCGATAACAGAACTAACTATGTGTGCTGACTTTTCACGGGCTGAAACGTCCTGTCAGTGGAAAACTATGTCATGCAAAGCTGAGTTATTAGGCGATGGCTGACCCATATCCATACATGCACGCTTGTGTTTAATTCAGAGCCATTGATTTCCTATTTCCAATTAATAATTGTAATTAGTGGCAGCAGAGTTCAGGCTTTATGGGACGTGGGTCGATGAGGGGGAGGGCGGTGATGTAGGACAGGCCAGATGGATGACACAATTTACTGCTCACAGGCGTGGAATAAAGTGTCAGTTTACTGTGACACTGACCGCATCGCATTTGTGCATCTAGGTGATTGAGTTTTCCCAGATTTAAAGATTTAAAGGAGGCCATTTTATGTCCGGGAAAGTCAACACTGCGTTAATCAACGCATAGAACAGCCATTTTAACACCTCTGGATGAACATAATCAGACCTGCAGCAATTCTAAGAGTCTTTACTGACTTCTTAGCTCTGCACTTTTCGTATTGTTTTTTAGGACTAAAACTTTCATTAGTGGCTGTCAACATCTTTGCTGTACAATGACGCATTTCATGTAGCAACCTTTCACTTGATCACTAATGTTCTTTTTATGTGTGTTGCACTTGTTTAGGTGTAGTCTAGCTTGCTTTTTTGTGTCCTAATTGCATTTTAATGATCTCCTTTTATGCAAATGTGGGGCATACATTTGAGTTCAGGTCTAATGGCTCTCGGCAGGTGGCTGTCCTCCCACCGACCCACTGATAAATATAAAGAGGTGAGAGGTGCACATCAGACAGCTGATGGCGCCATTTGGCTGGGGTCAGAGCTCAACCATCATGCTAGGACGTTGCAGCACGAGAGTCACCCACAGGACGTCGGCGATCTTGATCCTGTCTTCATCAAACTCAGTGAAGACAGTTATGAAGTTTTAAGTTTTTTGGCCACAGGGGATACTACTTATTATATTATAGCAAACATTCTGGGTATTATTCAACTTTTCAAAGACATTCATACTAATTAAACCAATTCCCACTTTTTCAACTATTCTCACAAATTTTACCATCGTCTTACACAGTTCAAGTCAGCAATCCAGTGTAGCGTCAGCCTTTTCCAGAAATCAAATATTCCACATCTTTAAGACATTATTCGTATTATACTTTTCAATGACATTCATACTTATTAAACTCATTCCTGCTTTTTCAACTAAAAACAATTAAACATGCCACACCTTTCAAACATTCTTGGTATTATTCAACTTTTCAAAGACATTCATGCTAATAAAACCCATTCCCACTTTTTCAACTATTCTCACTACTTCACGTTCTTCTTACAAAAATCAAGCCAGCAATCCAGTTTAGTGTCAGCCTTTCAACATACAGCATTCACACTGCAATTTCTTCAGAAATTGCATTCACTATTATCACATTATGAAGCTGATAAAGCAAAACATGGTGCCTTCTTACACCTCTAGCAAACAGCCTTTAGCTCTGTTGTGGTCTCTGACAACTCCTGAGGTAAAGATTTGGCTCTTTAGCTTCTAAATGCTACGCTAAGTTCGCCAGCTAGTTGCCAACTGCTGTTTGCAGTTGGAAAAGTTGTGTACAGTAGTATTATTTATATTTTTCACTGAAAACAGTCAATGACGAACTGCAGAGTAATGTGATAATTATCTGGTGAAAGGTGAAAAGTATCCCTGCGTCGCTGTTGCAGCTGTGGCGGTCCATCCTATGCTGTACCTGCAATCTGACGACATTCCCATCAGCCTCAACTGTACTTTGTGTTTACATCTAATGAGCAAATGTCAGCATGCTAACACGCTAATCTAAGATGGTGAACATTATATACCTACTATAGTCAGAAAACTCCAATTGGACAGATAGTCTAGCTAGCTGTCTGGATTTACCCTGCAGAGATCTGAGGAGCAGTTAACCATAGTCCTCAGAAATCCACCAGAGTTTAGAATAACAACACAAAGAAAGAAGAAGGGGACGGACATCCGGCCGAAAATGAGGGATTTGCCATGCTATTGTGAGCATGTTAGCATATAGGTCAGTACGTAGCATTGGACCTTTTTCCAAACATGCTAATCAAATCAAAATTAACACATTCTACATTCTTTTCTTGGCTGTTTTTTTTTTAATACTGTGATATCTTTCACTACAGCAGTCATTTCATATTCTTGCCCATTCTTTGCTTTTTGCTATTTCCCTTTGCTGGATCCTCTTGGTATTTGTCCTGGAGGACAATTCTTCCCTAAGAGATCGGTGAAGTGGCATCTTATCCTAAACCCTGAGTATGCTCTGAGTCAGACTATGTGCCATCCTATAGAGCAGACTGGCTTTAAAGGATGCTTTAGGAATCAACAGACCGGCCTTCCCTCTTCCTCGGAGGTCACACCGGCTCCCTCCTCTCCACCACCAGCCCCCTTGGGAGAGGTCAAGATGGCTTGAAGTGCAAAGGGAGAGGGAGAAGAGGACGAAGAAATAAAGAGACTGAGGAGACCATGCTTCTCCTCTCTGAGCAAATGTAAAGTGGAGGAAGACAGCCGATGAATAATTCCTGTCCATTTTCAAAGTCAAAGCGAAGTCAGTCGTGTGGGGAGGAAAAGGATCTATTGTGCCAGCCACTTCAGCTGAAAGGCAGCAATGGATGATAAACAAGTTAGTTTCAAAATGAATCAGTGCATTGAGAGAGAGAGAGAGAGAGAGAGAGAGAGAGAGAGAGAGAGAGAGAGAGAGAGAGAGAGAGAGCGAGAGAGAGAGAGATGGGTGGGGGGGGAGGTGTTGAGACTGTGGAAGGGGAGGGAGGGCAGGCAGGAAAAGCAGAGCGGAGTGGGCAAGTCGTTATATTCCTTAATGGGTTGTCTGTCATGAGGTTTGGCCAGCGTAGGCTCACGTGGCATTAGAAGGAAAATGGGTAATCAAAAGGTTTCCGAGGTGAGGTGCCAGTCCATTTCCCCTCCACTCTCAGACATACATGATTGATGGTGTACAGAGGAAAGAAAGAGCAGGACTCTCTGGAAAACCGCAGCCTGAAATTTGTTTGCTGATGAGAGTCTATTTTCTGTTGACAAAGCAGCTAAAGCACGCACAAAAAAAATACAGATTAGTTGCACAGAACTAATCCAATGTTCAATATGTTTACACCAAGAGCGGCTGTTTATGTTAATCTTACAACGTCTAAAGTTCAACAGGTATTGCTGACTAGTTTAGTGTTCTGCACAGACTCTATGAATACAAATTACAATCATTATTAAATGGTTTAATTTGCACATATTTGAAGCCATTCTGGGTTGTTTTTTTTTAAAAGTCTTTCACAATCTTAGCATTTGTTTTAGCAGCAGTCATTCATTGTATAACCATTCTGTAATTATATCTCTAGATAATAGTTGTTATTGCTTGTGGAGTCTGCGAGTCCGTCAAAGAATGTTTTGTTGATGAGAGAAATACAATAAAAATATATGAATGACTACTCCTTCTTTAGTTGTTTTTTTCTGTAAACTGCTATTTGCTTTTTTCTTGTTAGGCTGGCAGTGGCAGGTATAACTAATGTGCCATGAGTGGGTTATGATGGAGAGTCCTATATTAAGAAATTCTTTGTTGCACACAGGCTTGTATTTTCCCTTAAAACCCACTTGTGTTTTTTTCCCCCCCGCAGGAAAAACAGGTCTAATGAATCCATGTATCCCTCATTATTGGCGTTGACACACAGGTGTTGTGTTGTCACCAGCTGCAGAGCATGCGTAACTCACTTTAGTTTAGTTCTAGAGGCTTTGGTTCTCAGCCACGTGATCTTTTTTTATAGTTTGCAAAACTGGTTCAAAACACAACATAGCCACAGCAAAATATTTAAAGCAGAGCTGCAAAGATGAATCGATTAATCGATTAGTTGTTTTCTGATTCCAGCTTGTTAGATGTGAATATTGTTCTAGTTTCTTCTCTCCTCTGTGACAGTAAACTGAATATCTTTGAGTTGTGGACAAAACAAGACATTTGAGGACGTCGTCTTGGGCTTTTTGGGAAACACTGATCCACATTTTTCACCATTTTCTGACATGTTTTAGACCAAACAACTAAACAATTAATCGAGAAAATAATCAACAGATTAATGGACTGTGAAAATAATCGGTAGTTGCAGCCCCAATTTCAATTTCCAGGGGGTCTCCGTTTCGTTCTCTTTGGCGGCACCTGTGGCGATAAGCGGTACTTGCAGGTGCGTTTTTGGATCTCCCTTTCACCTGTTTCTGAAGTTTCATTGTCTGTAGTTGTCACTCTTTTCTTTGTTTGTTCAGCCATAGCAACCGTTTACTCACAAAGCCAGCAGACACCGGAAAAACCAGCGCACTGCTTCACACACACGTGAGCAGGGCTGTAGTCAAGTCCACCTTTGTCGGGTGACTGGGTAGCTCACCTGGTAGAGCGTGCGCCCATATATTGAGGTTTTCTCCTTGATGCAACGACCGCGGGTTCGACTTCAACCTGCATGTCATTCCACCTCTCTCATCCCTTTCACATCTTCAGCTGTCCTATACAAAAAAGTCCAGCTTTGTTGAGTCCAAGACCAGGACTAGTCGAGACCGAGTCAAGACCAAGTCCAAAAAAGGTCAAGACCGAGTCCAAAAAGTTTTGAGTCCAAGTCAAGACCGAGTCCAAATGAGAGACAGTCAAGATCGTAGAAAGAAAGGATCAAATTAGGCCACATCATTTACTTAAAATATAAAATGGAAATGTTCCCATTCTTGAACTTATTACTTGTCCTGAAGAATCCAGAGTACAAAGTGCTCGCTGACATTGTGTCTGCGGCCAAAATGAAAATATGAAAAGGATTGATGCCTGATGATTGAGGTATATGATGCAGCCAGGCGTATCCCAGGCGACCAATCTCGATGCCGGTTCTAGATGGATTTTGAATTCAACTAATACCTGTTTTCTGAACGAGGGCACCTCATCAATGGTTTTGTTTTAAAAGAGGAAGTTATTTTAGAATAAAAACATTTATTGCTGGACTCGGTCGAGACCAACTAGAATATTTGGCGAGTCCAACGGCCGAGTCCGAGACAAGTCCGAGTCCAAATACCAAAAAGTCAGAGACGAGTCCAAGACAACAGAAAAGCGGCTCAAGTACTACAGCCCCGCATGTGAGTTGAAGAGCGTGTCCGATGCGTTCGGACATGCTCCGCCTACCCTCTCTGGCGGACCAATCACTGCTGGGTGATGGATGGTCACTTAACAGACATTTATTTAAGTGAAAATCTTCCAGATTAGTACTTTAAGAACATGGAATTTAGGGGAATTCATTTGTAAGAATATGTATGCATGTTGTTTGATTTGATAACTGCAACCCATAAAGCTTCTTTTAAGCTTCTTGCCTCTCCAACAGACTAAACATTTGGTACATTATATTTTGAGTTCCCAAAAGCCATAACCACTTTGAACTCACACATGCACTGACTTCACAGTCTTACCCCCAACCCCCGGACTCTCTTCTACCCACCTACTGTGCAATATTTAATATTTAATACTTTTGATATCGACAATTCTGTACAATTTCATTACTGTGCTGTCATTACTTCACACTGCATTTCACACTCAGAACTGTGTACCTTACCCCCCCTTTTTTCTTTTGCACTACTTATTTCATGTTGACACTGGAAAGGAGTTGCTTTTAATCTCATTGTACATGTGTATAATGACAATAAAAGGCATTCTACTTTATTCTATTCATTCTAACTTTATTAGTATTTTTGACTGACATTATTTTCTACAGTAGATGTGGCACACAGCGAGCGGTGTTCTGCCACGTTCACGTCATTTTGGTTATTTCAGTTATCGTAATTATGAGTTTCTGACTTTTGAAGCTCACTCAGGACTTTTCTGAAAGCCCCAACATATGCGACTTGGTGTTCAATAAAACAGAAGTGCCTGAAAAACAAACACACTTGATTGCCTCTCATGTCTACCTGCTTAGTCACTTACATTTCTACTAGAAATATCATGAGTGGAACTAGACAGCATCTACAGTCTTAAGAGAAGCAGTCTCACTTTTGCCAGTTGTGTCATAATAACTGTAAACATCCAGGCGAGAGCTGTCTGCTTCCGTGAAGAGATGGATGGAAGGTTTCAGATCAAACTGAAGTACAAAGCTCTGCTGTAACACATTGATATAAAGGGTGTAGACTCTCAGTGACATTTATGAAGTAGTTTTATGAAATGATACTGGAGTTTAACTGTGAAATGAGCCATAACAGTAATAATAATAATTCATAATTTATTAATCCTGCAAGGAAAATTACAATGTTTTCACTCTGTTGTTATTATACACATTACACACAGGCCTGAATTACACGCACATGCTCAGTACCTCTACATGCACTATTGGAGAGATGTCATAGTGAGTTGGCTGCAGCTGTCGATGGACAGGCGCTCCAAGCAGCCGGAGGTTCGGTGCACCTTGGCAGCCCAGGAGGTGAACTGGCACCTCTCCAGCTACCAGTCCACCACCATACTTTCGTCCGTATGGAGACTTGAACCAGCGACCCTCCGGTTCCCAATCCAACTCCCTACAGAATGAGCTACTGCCACCCGAAATGTTTGATGAGATATGTGTATGAGGATCTTGGATAGGGCCTCTAAGATAATCTAATAAGAGACTCACAGACAGAAAGGCTCAGAAGCCATTGTAATGGTTTATCGGGAGCTTCTTTTAAATGTTTTTTTTTTTTAAATATTCTTTTGACAAAGGGTTCCAATGTAAGATTTTGCTGGAATGGGTTGCTTTGATATTCAAATACATATCCTATATCTGTAGCGAGGTGTTTTTTACAGACTTTTTCAAAGGTCTGTAAAATATTATAACAACGCAAAAAAAAAGAAGTCACTGAGCATTTTGCTTTACAC
This sequence comes from Sander lucioperca, assembly GCF_008315115.2. Taxonomy (NCBI): domain Eukaryota; kingdom Metazoa; phylum Chordata; class Actinopteri; order Perciformes; family Percidae; genus Sander; species Sander lucioperca. The sequence continues at coordinate 37,632,741 of NC_050175.1, forward strand.
CAGACGGACTGTGGCTTTGATTGTGTTGCTCGATGTAATTTAACAAACAGCAGGAAATGCTGAAGGATCATTTTTCTTCCGCTCACAAAAAAAGCAAGACAGCTTCACAGCTTCAAGCTGAATCACAGCTCCCTATTGGAGGAGACGGACATCGCGGCACCAAACAGTGGAGTGCAGAGAGCCAATCGCCCCTCAGGGGATGGTGGTGGAATTTGATTAAAAAGTTTGTTGGTAAATTAATTTTGACCAAACACAAGGGGCATGCTGATGCGACTGTAGCCGTTAATTGGACTTGGCAGTGGGGCAGGTCCACTCGTCAGCGTTGTGTGTGTGTGTGTGTGTGTGTGTGTGTGTGTGTGTGTGTGTGTGTGCTATTATCACTGAGGACCTAAATGAAGTGCCAGGATAAACAGGAGCTGCAGCCTTGGCAAACACACACACACACACACACACACACACACACACACACACACACACACACACACACACACACACACACAAACACCATCAACACCATCCTGGACACGTGGGAGAGAACAACTTTGTCAACGTCGTCGCTGTGAGACACACACACACACACACACACACACACACACACACACACACACACACACACAGTCTTTCAGAGTGGAACAGGAACAGCAGTGTGTAATACTGACTCAACGCAAACACATACACAACAAGCTTATATAAAGCAATCAGGTACTTTTATCCCTAAGACATACTCCTCCCCTATGCATTCCCTTCAGCTGGATCACTAAGGCTCTCCATACGTTCTTTCTTTATTATTATACATTTCTATGATCCTCTCTCTCTCCTCTGCCTCTCATGTAACGCTCTCTCGCCTCTCCACAGAAACTCACCCCGCATCATTTCTGCAAAGCTGCACTTAATGACTTGCTGAACTCAGTCTGTTGGGTAATGAAAGATACACTTTGTCATAGAAACGCCAGTCTGCTCCTGGATGGGGTTCAGAGCTGGACAAAGCTCGAGAGGACAGACTGGCTAATGGCTACTGACCCCCACAGTATCACTCCTTCCAACAAGGGCAACAGGTATTAGCGGCCTAATGAAGTCCATGCTAATGAGGAGCAGTGGGAGTTCAGAGTCATCTATTGCCAGGCAGAGCACAGGTGAGTTAGACTCGTACACATAATGCTGAGCGACTGTGCTGCAGTGACGGCACACAAATCAGACAGGCATGAAGCAGAAGAACAGTGAGATCAAGACGGAAGACTGCCACGAATTGAATACAGAAATGATGTAGGATTTTGAATTCTCTTTTTGCTTGTTCAAATACAGCCAACACTCCAGTTACACCTCTTAACATCACTGTAAAAATAAAATTACAGCATGTTAAACTAACATCATGTTTTAAACAAAAGACATAAACACTTCATGGCTCTCAGAAGCTAATCCCTTTCCAAGCGTGGCTGAATATTTCATGTCCTCCGAGACCATCTCGTGGCGTCTGAGTAGTGGGGTGAAAAGGTTTCTGTGACGTCTCATTAACCTCCCAGCCTGAAGCTGCACTGGATTAGGGATTGAGAATAGGCACATTAATCTAGGTAATGTGTTGAATTTGTTATGCTAGTAATTTTTGTATGACACAATGATGAAATAATCAAACAGGAGAGGATAAAAGAATACGCAACACTGGATCACACAGAGGAGAAGACTGTTGCTGCACTGTGACTCAACAATGACAGTCTTGTCATGTTCTGGTTTGTGTAGACCACGGATGGAGGAAGTATTTAGATTCTTTAATTAAAGGTGCTCTAAGCGACGTCACGCGTTTTTTAGGCTACAACATTTTTTGTCACATACAGCAAACATCTCCTGACTATCCGCTAGCTGCCTGTCCCCTGAACACACTGTAAAAAAAAACACGGCCTCAGTAGACAGTCCAGGCTCCACAAACGGCAACAAAAACAAACTACGCCAACCTGCACCACCAAACATAACAAACAGTCTTCCAGCCAATAACCGACAAGAAGGATTTGGGGGTAGGGGTTGGGGGGGGGGTTAGTGCGCGGGATGAGGAGGAGGGAGGGACGAGCTAGCCTCCGTTTTGTTTGACAATACTTCGAACGTCAACAAGAAGTGACGTCATCCAACATCGCTTAGAGCAAGTACTGCATTCAAAACTTTACTTGAGTAAAAGTGTTATCAGCTAAATGTACTTAAAGTACTTAAAGTAAAAGTCTGTACAGTGCAGTAAATTGTTCCCTGTCTAATTTAAATATTGACGTTACTGTATTGTGTATACACTGGTCTTGCATTGCCAGACCTATCTCCACAGCGCTGTGGAGTAAGGTCTGGTTACACCACAGATGCATTCTGGCATAGGAGGAAAAAAAATGCTTTGATTGTTTGCATTTCTTTAAACCAATCACATCGTCTTGAGCGGCGTTAATCTCTGGACGCAGCGACAGTGGCTCTGCAAGATAGTCACGGGAAGGAACTTGAAAATGCGACAATACAGTAACATGAGCTATTTAAATTAGCTGGATACATGGTTAAACATAATTTGCTCTTACCAGTGTATTGGGCCCAAAATGTCCCAGTTAGATTGTAAATGCCTTAACGTTTAACATATTCTTTGTACATCTTTACAATTACTCCCCGAAACAATCACGATAAAATTTTCCTCCCCAAACGAACAGAGTTTTGTAAGGCGAGGAACATCTGGCGGAACATCCTGAACTGTCGTTGATCCAGACTGTCAACAGTTAACTTCTTTTAATATTGTATGTGGCGTTTTCTTTTGCGGGGTGCAAATGTTCCACCAAAACAAGTTCCTTTCCGAGACTATTTTGCAGAGCCACCGTCGTTGCGTCCGGAGCTTAGCTCCTGGCTGATAGTCCTGTGTTTGTTTGACCCATCCAAAACCCCCAACCTGCCTCCTTTTGCAGAATTTGGCGCTCTTATACTTTGTCACTTTACTTCCTGCTTTGCTACCATAATAATTACAGGAGGAGGTCCCTAGAGGGCCAAAGATGATTGTGATTGGTTTAAAGAAATGCAAACAACCCAGAGCGTAAAGTAAATAAATTACTTTAAGCGGTGGATCTGCCGCTGAAGACCTTGAACTTGGGGACCTTTCAGATTAAAATGCTAAAAAGCAACATTGAGTAAGCCCTGGTGTCTAATTGTAATAGAAATAATCTTCATGAAAGGCCACACTGCACAGTGCTCCCAGGGTTTTTTTGTATCTTATTGAGTCTATAGCAGCCTATCAGCTCCTACCGGGGGCTTAGTTCCTCCTTTCCTACGGTGAATTGCCTTTAGGCGGCCTCGAATTTGTTACCTCTTGTCTCCCAATGGAGGGGTGACCTTCCCATCCCATTCAGTACTGCATAGTCACTACCGGAGGGGATTGAAAACCCATCTCTTCGAGAAACATGTCACGTCCGTCTCAGCCCGATCACACCTCGTCTTACTTCTGTCTTCTTACAGAGAACATAACCTTTTACACCTGCTGCTTTCTTCCTCTGACAACCTGTTTACATGCTTCATCTCGTGAGCAAGTGTTTTCCACAAGCAGACAAGACGGCATGCATTTTTGACACAAAGAGGATATGAATGAAAAGCTGTTTGGCTATTTCAAAATCAAATTACAAGTTGTGGTGTGGCTGAGCACAGAGCATTGGCACATAAAAGAGATTCAAATTTAAAATAAATAAAACAACAATTACTGCCTCACGGTTGAATGCCTCCACCAACCAGTCAAGTTGCATATTCAACAAGTGCTCCAAACCATACGACAATATTGGTAATTTATTCCTACCCTCTAATACGACCCACAGGAGCTTTTTCCATTCTCTTATATAATTGTAACCTTGGCCGTTTGAAATATGTCTTTAACGTTGTGAACTTGTCCCAGTTTGGTTATGTTTAAGCACAAAAACTACTTAGATACGTTTAGAAAAAGATTGTGGTCTGGATTCAAATCAGATGTTACATCTGCTTTAATCGATGTAAAAAGAGAGTAAAGCTCGCCTGTTCCGTAAAGTACAAAAAAACCCAAAAATATATCACTGTATATTCCTTTAATATCAGAGTCTAAAGCCTGTTGAAGCTTGTTGTTGAGTTAATTGTGGTTGTGAATGATCAGTTCAGTTAAATCCAGCTGGCCAGGAGCAGCACTGCTGAGTTTGTTAGTGTCATCGCAGTAATTCTCACCTAAATCTTTGTTGCTAGGTAATTTTACACATCAGTTACATGTTAGAAGAGTCAATGTGCAGTTTGTGTTGTTTAATTGCTGTTTTCTCCTCCACTGGCAACTTAAATCAACTTAAACAGAGTAAGGATAGATATGTGACATGTTCATGTTGTGACATGATGTGATATGTGTGTGACCTTGTGCAATCAGATTCAGAAGAATGTCCTGCATTAGAAGCAAAGGTTTTTGTAAGAAACAAGACGACTAGAAAAGAGTCGGTCTGGCAGTCAGCGCTCGTCCACTGATGAATATTTTAGGAACCAAAGCGTATTTGTTTAGTCCATTGTCTGGATGTTGAGACTTTGACCTTTGGGGTTCTACGTGCAAAGAATACAGAAACAGCTGCGATCTGTCTTTGTGATGTTGGCAATCCAGAAATAAAATCTTTTCCACTTACCAGAGAAGAGCATGAAAGAAAACAATTACAATAAAGGAAAACTATGAAAAAATATGATGAGAAATAAAGGTGTTGGTGTAAAGGCCAATCAAATGCGGAAGCTGAGGCAGAGTTGCACTGCGATGGATCGGTATGGATTTTGTACAGTCAAGCTGAAGAGTGGTACCGGGAGATAAGGAGAGGGGCACAGGAGACAAACAGAGGAGCGAAAAGAGTGAACAGCGGCTACCAGAAAGCTCAGGCTGCATTATGTTGTTGCACACCTTGACAGGCTTTTTCCAACCATGGATGCCAGCGAGAAAAATTGTGTGAAACTTGGCTCTTGTGGGGACTTAGGCTGCACGAGGAAGCAGCAAAAAGAGGCAAATACATCACTGTAGGCAACTCTACGAGTGTGTGTCTGCCCAGCTGCTGCTCTACTTCTTTGTGAGCTTCCTGGCCTTTGTGTCGTGCATGTGTGTGTACATGGGATACATGCAGGCGTTAAAACGTTTCTTTAAATATTTATCTGTTACTTTTGGAAATCTACATGAACCACATCAGCATTAATTCGATCCACTTTTAAAGCAGGTTTGCCTGTTACTCCCTATATTTAAGAGTAAACTTAAAGCTCTCCTCTTTACAAAAGCTTATAGTTAGGGAGTGAGTAGTTGCAGCGTTCGCCTAGACCAGCGGGGGAGGGTGTATACCTGCAGACACAACACCCTTTCTCTTCTCTGCTTCTCTTCATAGTTGCCCGATTTATCTACCAACCCTTTGTAGAGCTGGCTCAGGTTTGCCTTTGACCAGCTCTTAGTTATGCTGTTATAGGTCTAGACTGCCAGGGGACTTCCTTTGACACACTGAGGTTCTCTCGCCTCTCTCTTTCCATATGTGTGCATTCATGTCTCAGTAATGCTTGTTATTAACTTAGCTCCTTATGTTTTCTCGACTCACAGTTTTCCTTGGATTAGGGTGGCACCTAAATCATGGTTGCAGCTGCCGCTGTGATCCTGTCCGGCGCCCTGCTACGCCCTACTACACCTGCTACGCCCTACTACACCCAGCTATGCCCTGCTAAGCCCTACTATGCCCTGCTACCCCCTACTATGCCCTCACACCCAACACCCCAACACCGCCTACCAAGAGCCTGGCTCTATCCGAGGTTTCTCCCTAAAAGTAAGTTTTTCCTCACCACTCAAGGTTTCTGTCTAAAAGGATGTTTTTCCTCGGCATTGATAAATGCTTGCTCTTGGGGGAATTACTGGAATTGTTGGGTCTTTGTAAATTATAGAGTGTGGTCTAGACCTACTCTATCTGTAAAGTGTCTTGAGATAACTCTTGTTATGATTTGGTACTATAAATACAATTGAATTGAATTTCCTTCTTTCAAAACAGTGGTAAAGAACAGCAGGAGCAATGGCCAGGAGTTGAGTCATTAAAACAAAAGTATGACAGGTGTGTTAACTGCATGCCAAATTAATCAGAGCACACAAGGCAAAATTGCCTCCATATGACCAGTTGCTGACAAACTTTTTAAACAGAGCCCGACACAGTCACTCCACATAAAACACTCCGGGGCTACATTCACTTTCAGCTAACTTAACGGAGAACAATGACGGCAAAACAGCATCCCTGATCGGTTTTAACAAAATATTCTCTGTCTAACTCAGATAAAAACACCGGATCTACAGCACGTTACTGTGTCTTTCACTACAGGGCCCGTTTGTAACTAGTAGGCTACAGACAACGTGATCTTCACCTGTTCAATTGACTTTAGCTGTTTAACTCAACTTTATTTATATAGTACCTTAGAAGCAAGCATACAGTCCCAAAAAGCCTCACAGAACAAATCTAAAACAACATAGATGAAAACAAAACACCATCAAACAAACACACAAACAAAACACAAGACAATAATAAATAATAAAAAATACTAGTTTTTAAGCAAGACTAAAAATGAAACAATAAGACAATAAAATGTTAAGAGTGATTGATTGATGAAAACCAATGATTAACACTTAAATAATAAACTAATGCTATGCATTACTCCAGATTAAAAAGATAGGTCTATAATGTCTTCTCTTTAAAATACAAAGAGATAACAGACCCTCGACTTTCCTGCTATTATTAGAGACAAGTGTCTGTTTGGTCAGCCTGATCTCATGAAGTGGTGTATGTATGACACGCCAATTCGTATGCCATTATTTGCCATATGGTTTTTTTAGCATGTTTATCAACGCCGTTTGGCCTCCACTGACTTACATTACCTTGTGATTGCGTGTGAATTGACGCCGTAGGGAGTAGTATGAAAGGGCGAATAGCTGTGCAGGGAGGTTGGCTGGGGTGGTGGATGGGTAAAACACAGGAGGGCGGGGTTCGTGTCCCGCGTGTGGCGTTTCCTAAAGCCAACTGTTTGTCCGTTTCTTGTTTTCCTAAAAAACGTGTGTGACGTAGTCTCGCGATAACACGTAGCCTCACGATTTTGTTTACGCTGTGACGTTGCAGACTGCCGTCCGCTGTATACAGCGTAGACATCCACGCGGATAGCTCAAAATGCGTACAGATTACACGCCACTTGGCTTAAGAAAGTTAGCGTGTATGTTTACGCGAAGTCATGATGCCATGTTGTTGATGCCACAGACAAGTCTTGTCTTGTTACTGGACTCACAGCGGTGCGCTGCTGAGAGTGAATAGGGAAACATTGGAACGGTATTTGGCGTTATTGTAAACAAACAGGAAACACTGATATATGAAACTGCTAATTAGATTAATTTACTTATTAATTTAAGGTGCCAGAAGCCCATTCCGGATTGTTCCGACTTACTTTAACCCCTGGATTCACACGTGTGTATTTACGTGTGTGTGTGTGTGTGTGTATCGCTTCCATCTGCATGAGTCCAGCTCTGATAAATGACATGTCTGGGCACAGTTAACGAGTGTGCACCCCCACTGGTCAACGACAGCCGCGGTGTCTCAGCAAGGCACACCAGATCAACTCGACCTTGACACATTATCATATTTATAGGAACTTTAGAAAAAAACACAGGAGGTAAAATGAGAAGCCCGCTGGGTAAAGCATGCCACAAACACCAGGATCAACATGTTCCCCCTCAGGCTCAGCTGTTTTCCATCTTTGCTATTTTTAAAGATGATGTGCAGGTTCGAAAACAATAACAGCAAACTGGTTACCCAGATACTGGGATTTTACTCAAAGTACTAAAAGAAGCCACGTCTGCCTTCACATGCTCATTAGAAAAGTTTTTTCTCCGCCTGACTGTGAAAGTTCATCCATTACAAGAGACATAAACAACAGTCTTCTTTGCCGTCGCAAAAGCTTCCAGTAGCTCATCAGTAAAAGGCGTGTTAATGTAATGTGCTAGGCTATTGTCTGTTTCCATGACAACAAATGGAGAAGTGCACCGAATTCATCACTTATGGCCGGGTGAAACACGGAACACAAGATTGAGAGTTTTTACTAAGAGACCAGATTGTAGCTGTCAGGGTATTGTGCACTTTGAGTCCTCACAACCCCAGTGGGGGGGGAGAGAGAGAGAGAGAGAGAGAGAGAGAGAAGTGAAGTGAGGTTTACCCATAAACCCTTGTCTTTTGACCGGGGGGTCATTTCCTGTAGTTGGCTGAGATTACACTGTCACCTGTATCAAGCAACAACAGAGTTCTTTTAAAAGAGGAGAAAGAGAGAGAGAGAGAGAGAGAGAGAGAGAGAGAGAGAGTCACATTTTCAGGTGTATGCTGAAGTTGTTTGTGCACAGTCTGAGTTGAAAAGGTCAGTTAGTCAAATGAAACAAGATGAAAGGCTCCAAAAACACCAGCTCCTGTGGACACACACTGTACATTTATATATTTCCGCTGCCGTCGGTGCTTCCACTTGTATAGTGTTTTATGAGTCTTCAGTTGTTTGTCATGATATGAAGTGCTTTGTTTTTGAATAACTCAAACTAACTGTGGTTAGTATCAAATGGACTGCTGCTGAGGAAATGCGTGTCCACGGTGGTGTTTTTTGACGGAGGGGATAGCCCCGCTTCCACGCAGTGGACACTTGATGGGCTTGCCTTTAGCAGTTAGTGTATCAATTTATCTTCAATGACCACTGACAAGCAAAGAAAACAGGCCCCAACCTCCTGCAAATGTGATGGCTGCACCTGATTGGACGAACGCTTGACTTGTGGGCTGTCTGCTCCCAGATTTCAAACCGGACCAACTAGGCGGCTCGTTTGGAAACTTTTTGCTTATTTTATTAAAATAGTAAAGGTACTTTATTGTCATATACACATAGCGAAATTCATTCTCTGCATTTAACCCATCCCTTAAGGGAGCAGTGGGCAGCCATTTACAGGACCAACTCCAGATCTGAGCCAGTGCCTTGATCAAGGGCACTGACTGGAGAACCTAGTACATGTTTTCTGATGGTGGGGGAAACCGGAGTACCCGGAGGAAACCCACACAAACATGGGGAGAACATACAAACTGCACACAGAAAGGCCCGGAACGACTTGGATTCAAACCCAGAACCTTCTTGCTGTGAGGCCACAGTGCTAAACATTGGGCCACCATGCTGCTCACTGAGTTAACTGAAATGTGTTTCTAAAAAACATGTTGTGGGAGAAATAAGCTGCAGCTGCTGAATCTGTCTTCATTTCAGATCAACATTGGTCAGTTTAAAAGATTTTCGTTAGTTTTCCAGAGGCGGCTCCTCATTTGCATAAAGTAGCCTGGATTCAACTTTATGCAAATGAGGAGCGGGCAACTCAACACCCAGTCTCTCGAAAGTCCCTGCAACTCTACCAGAATGTATTGCCCGACTGCTTACATACACAAAGAATGGGAAGCGTGAAAATGACGCTGCCAGCAAAGCTGTGGGCTGTAAAACCAAAACAATAGGCTGAAAGATGCCTAAACGCTCCCTAAAGCTGATAACTTTGAAGTTGAGTGATAATTCTCTCCAAGTTCAGCTCTACGAGCGTTCCCTTTAGCGTCTCACAGTCATCATCACTGCCAGACATCACTGTTTACACAGAAATATAGATTTGTGCAACTTTAACCATTCCTTTGTTATAAAACAAATAAAATATGGTTAAGAGTTAGGTGAATGAATGATTCTGCATAACATCACTTACATCCAGCGCCAACTCTTAGTGCCAGTGCAGAAACTAGGATGCCCTTTGTGAAGCGAACCCTAAACATACTTAATCTGTGTTTAGGCTGCCTAACCTTCACCATAACATCGACAGATATTGTAGACAGAAATAGTTTTTAAAATGCCATTGCACATACTGTACAGGGGGAACCCGCAATGCATACCAGGGGCGGTGTGGAAGATGGAAGTAGACCGGGGTAGGCAGCTCCAGTTCCCACAGGAGATATGCTCTGGCTGAAACGACGAGACAAGGCTTGGAGAGTAACATCCAATTAGGTTTTGCTACAGGGGGGTGTCAGAGAGACGTCCCTGTTCACTGCTCCGCCACCAGAAGATGTTCTGGGTTAAGGGGCGAAACGTCAATGAGCGGTGGTCCCCAGCTGAAGACCCTGCAGCAAAACCGGTATGCGGTCAGGTTTAGGCCTGCCTCAGGGAAGAGGACGCCCCTGCCATGCACAGTCCACCACAAGCACCGTTGGAGGTGAGAAAAATATGTACTTAACAAGACCAAAATATAAATTCAAGTCATCATTTGTGATATGGTTAAGAATAATTTACATCCACATGGAGACTTTTGCTCTCAGATCGAAAACAGCCCGTCTATGACTCTGGTAATCTAGAGATTGAAATTGTTTGCACATAACAAGATGTTTCTATCTTGATTTTTCTATTTTGTTCTGTGAAAAAACAAGGCTAATACCAGCATAAGTAAACTAACACAACTGTCAACTCTGAGATGGATACAAGTCTGAAGGCACTGAAGTAATTACTGCTGATCACTTCATAAATTGCCTATCTAGCAACTTCTACTCTGCCTGATTCTTTTAACAACCTTTACCATCTTTAAACTGCATATTTGCAATGTTCCCTCCCTTCATCTTCTCCTTCTTGCTCTTGATAAGCTCTCTCATCATAATCACCATCTTTACAAGGTAATTTCCATCATAATTTGTCCTTATCTATCATTTTTTCCCTTATAATTTCCTCTTCCAACGTCTCCTCTTTTGTCTTCGCCTGTCTCATCCTTGTCTTCCTCTTGTTGCTCCCCACATACTTCTGTCCGAGCTATTTATATTGCCTGGCAGAGCAACAAAGTTCTTCGACTGGTCTGGCGTGTGGACAGGGAAGGCTGCTGACGCTCACACACTGCTTCAGCAGCTAATCTAGTTAGCTACAGTCAAAAACAACGCAAAGGACAATCCTGTGGCTTTCTCTTCTACTTTTCTTCCTAACTCAGAGAGCCCACAGGAAGTTTGAGTTACTTGTATTCCACATACATAACATGCATTCTTCTGGTATGTACTATGGGTTTCAAAAGGAAACACACACTACTAGCCTAGAAATCTAGACCACCCTAGCGGCAGCAAATGTAATTTGCAGCCAGGGTCGTCTAGCAACTCTCCGTTGGCTTGCGAGCTGGAAAAACCAAACTCTAGTCAGGCCAATCACATCGTGTATAGAGTCGGCGGGGCGGGGTGGGGCTTAACATAATGACAGCAGAGTTGCGACGGTTCTGCGTGAATTCCCTGCTACTTGAAAACAAAGAAGAGCTGCTGCTGGCAAACAGCGGTCTTTGGAATCGGCTTTGGCCGCGACTCTGGAAGACTTGGAGTTAAGCTTTTCTTTGAGAAAAGAACAAAGAACGGCACTGAAGTCATTCTTAAAAAAGGAAGATGTGTTCGGAGTTTTGCCGACCGGATACGGCAAAAGTTGAATCTATCAACTAGCTTCGCTACCTTCTTCGTTGCTCTGGTTGGTTGTAGCGCTATCCTATTGCGTGCGGAGGGAATTTGAAAGACAACTGTTTATCCCACCCCTCGGATTGAGCCCTGCCAATGGTGAGTTCCCAGACCCAACATCTGGATGTGGGTCTGGCTTGTCAGGCTAACTGTATAATCATGTAAAATAGATTTAATAAGTCTTTACATTGAGCCCTGTTTCCTAGAAAAGACATGTATGTCTGTATGTCTAATGGTTTTGATAAATATGGTGTGAAGTAAAAGGTAATAGCAGCCTGGATTAAGTTCACTGGCAACTGTTTTTTTCCAGTCAATGTCCCCTTTTATATTCCAACAAGTCCTCCAATCCATACGACTATATAGGTAGTTTATTCCTCCCCTCTTATACGACCCACAGGAGCATTTTCCGTCCTCATATCTAAACCAGCAAACTTAACACGTCTTTAACACTAGAGCGGCCATGACGGTAGTTTTGACCGTTTTGAAATTTATATGTGTAATAACTTTGCTGAATAAAAAAATACAATCCTGCTGGTACCTGACTTTTTCCTAAAAGAGTCTGTAATTTCATTTAAAATTGTTTTTATATACATTACACAAAAGGCAAAGAAAATACAATCACTTTTACCTATTTTGGCCATAAACGGTCATATTGACCGCTCGGATTTTCGCGGTATTGTTTTTAATCTTTTGCGCGCTTGAAGATGCATCTTGGTTGCTTAGTAACTACCATAGTCTCTGTCAGAGAAACGTAACTAGCGGTCTCGAGTAACAAGTGTGGGTATCACCGATGCCAAAGGCAAAGCCAGACTCGGCTACTACGGCGTGGATGGACTCTGTTCTGAATCACAAGGAAAGTACCGGTGCTCGCTCTGTGAAAGGCGCGGTACACGTAGATGGCCGTGGCTGTCTACATGTTCATATAACTTCATACATCCTCAAACTGGCTGGAATCATTGCACACATCCTCTCCAAGGAGTACACCAGCAGTAAAATTGTCTGGAGGAAGTTCATGCAGCAACTGGCAGACGAGCTGAGAGCGGAGTTTATGGAGGAAAAAAGGGCCGCGGCTCACGAAAACGGAGGCAGTGCCAGGTTAGGTTATAGCTAAATGTTCAAATAAGATACTTTTAATTGTTATTTGGCTGTTATGAGTTAAGTTGAATGACTTTCCACACCACATTTTTCGGGATATGAATGTATGAAATAATTACAGTTTACTATGCCATGATATGAATTATTGAAACACGTATTACTATTCAAATGTATAATTAAACTCGTTAAAATGTACATTTTGGTGTTATTAAGTTTTTCTAAAGATATCATAACACAATACATAATACAATATTGCAATTAGGTATTTATCATGAGAGATTATAGAGTTTGGAATCTGGCGGTCAAAATGACCGCTCACGGCAATTCTAGTGTTAACGTTGTGAAACGGTCGCAGTTTGATCATGTTTAGGCACCAAAACTACTTATTAAATTAAGGAAAAGATCGTGGTTTGGGTTAAAATCAGACCTTACTTCACACTGGCGCACCCAAAAATTCCTCTATGCAGGAAAAACCCTGAAATCTCAATGAATGAAGATTTATTGCAAGACTGTTACATTACACTTTAAGTTTAAGTTAGTTAATTCTTTGAATTTTTTGAGTGCTTGGCTTCAGGGTATTTTATTCTTTATTATCCTCCCATTTCTTTAGGGTTAATATGACAAATCACAGCCGGACTTTCTTTTCCTGGCTTCTCTCTGTGAATAATTGCCAAACTCTTTCCCATCAGACTAGTTTGTAACATTCAAACAGGAAGAGTTTTCACTTAACTCATCTGAATTAGAGGAGCAGGTTGTCCACCAATCAGGATCCAGTAATGTGTCTGTCCTGCCTGTGAGACATTAGGCCTTTAAATGTATCCAAATCATGCCTCTGCAGTTTATTTTCCAAAACAACATGACGAACACTGCCCTCATCCTAGGCTGCAGTTTATTAAAAAACAAAATAATAAAAAAAATAAAACAATATGGGATCTTTCAATCTGTTACTGACCACGGGATATATTTCCTCTGACCAATCAGGTAAAAGCGTGCATGAAATAAAACACAGTCTGTGTACGAATAGGCTCAATATCCTCGTGGGAGGGACGACTCGGTTTCACTGTGCAGCATCTTTATAGCAAATTACATCCGTCCACAGGTAATGAGCAAATGAGAAAGTCTATTGGAGGGATTTGAGGAGGCAGAGTCTTCACCCTGTGGGACACTGGAAAAAATATTATTATTTCACAGTCTTCAGATTCACCTGTCATACAACAGCACTGTCTGCCAGTTTGGCTTTATCACAAAAATAAATAAGAGGGGATGATGAAGAGATAGAAAACAAAGACAGACAGACGGACAGACAGAGAGACAGACAGACAGACAGACAGACAGACAGACAGACAGACAGACCAAACAGACAGACAGACAGACAGACAGACAGACTACGGCACATTGAAGAAAGTAAGTTAAAGTCAGCCAAACTTCCAGAGTAAACCCGACAGATTGAGTTGATCGACATCCTTCATCTTCCTCTTCCCTCCAGCTTCACTCATGAGTCACAGATTATTTTCTCCAAGTCTGTAGTTCCCTTCAGCTATACACCGTTTTTCAGTGTTTTTTTAACTTACTGGTTTGGTTTTACGGCCCTCAACCAGTGGTGGAAGAAGTATTCAGACTCTGTACTTCAGTAAAAGTACTAATACCACACTGTTAAAATACTCCACTACAAGAAAAAGTCCTGCATTCAAAACTTTACTTAAGTAAAAGTATGTAATCAGCAAAATATACGTCAGACAGACAGACAGACACAGACAGACACAGACACAGACAGACAGACGACTACGACACACTGAAGAAAGGAAGTTGAAGCCAAACTTCCAGAGTAAACCCGAGAGATTGAGTTGATCGACATACTTCATCTTCCTCTTCCCCTCAGCCTAACTGCTGGTAGATTTACCTCACCTCTCTTGGCTTGGCCTCAGTCCCCTGGCCCCTGGGCAGCAATAAAAACAGGTAAACACTGGGGAGGCTGGAGCACACCAATAACAAAGTGGGACTAAAAGGGGTCGTGTGAGTCATTAAGTTTCAATAGACCCCCAAAGCCCTCTAAACGCGTGCATGCGCGCACACACACACACACACACACACACACACACACACACACACACACATACACCTTTATGTCCTAAGATGCTTCGTTGATCTTATGATCTTAGGTTTATGTTGATTTTATGTTGATTTTACGGTTTTTCTGTTACATGTTTGTGTCGTGAAGCAACAGATTGTAGCACTATGCCCAAGACAAGTTTTTCCTCGGGGACAATAAAGTGTATTCTATTCTACACAGAACAGCACTCCCTCAGCCTCCGTAAGGGCAGTGTGTGAGTCTGAAGAGCTGAGAAGTGGAACCAAACGACTGAAATGAGACTATTATATTGAGATGAAGTGGCTTCATTTCCACATTTTTTACTGTTCTGTACCACAAAACGGACCTAAATGAGCTGCTGATCAGTAACTATGACTGAACGATTATCTCTATTTCAGCTTTCAAAACTCACTTTCTGGCCTTAACAAAATCTCATCCACTCTGCTACAGTTTTCATTCCATCATTGTAGGAATATTTAAAAACCTCCATGCTTTCTTTTCCAGTCAGATTCGGTAACACTTGTCCATGCACTCGTCATCAGAAGACATGGTACCTGAAGCCTCTTCCCCACTAACACCCACTAACATCTGGATTTTGTCTGCACTGGGAAAGGCTACAGTCTGCTTTTATTCCCAGGACAACTGACTCTGCAGTGGTCATGGGTATTTGTTATATCCAGCTCCGATCAGCAGTGATGGAAACATGACGATCGGATGAACATCCTAATTTTCGCCCCCTTTACCGGCGTGATGCTAGAACGCTCGTCATCTCAGCCACAAATGCCTTCCATCTCCGTGCATGCAGCGCTTGAACATTGTTCTAAATTTGTCGGCTCCCTGTTTGAAAGCGAGACTGAATAAGTAACAGATTTGTTTTAGTTTTTAAACCATCGTAACATTTTCACTGGCCTCCATGCTGCTTTCTACTGTTTACTAACGCTATGTTGCTATGTGTATGTGAAGCGTATCTCTTGGAGAATAGCAGAGCCAGTATATGTGTGTGTGTGTGTGTGTGTGTGTGTGTGTGTGTGTGTGTGCGCGCGTGCGAGTATGGTGTGAAGTGAGTGAGAGAGTAACAATGAATTCAGAGTGAGCGGTCGGAGAGTTTAAGTTTATTAGCGAAGATATCAAGTGAACGTACAGCAGAGTTTACAGTTTTGTGCACTGTATCGTTGTGGCAACGCTGCCGAATATCCAGAAGTTAAAGCCCGAGCAAGAACAATCTTTGCTGAGTTGTGTTGGTGGCCGTGATGTTGTGGCCCTCCTCCCCACGGGGTTCGGGGAAAAGTTAGATTTTCCAGCTCGCTCCGTTAGTGGTGAAGGAGTTGGCTAAGGTGAACGCTAGCGATGCTAAGCCGACGTCACGACCAAATGTTAGCGATTGGTTATGGTAGATCCAGAGTGGCTCTGGGCAGATCCAATAGTTTTAAACTTCAACAGAGTACCCGCCTTCAAGGAAGTTAACACTTGTCAATGGAGAGTGGCCAGATTCTCTGTACAAATGAAATGTACCAGAGTCTAGTAGGACCAGTGACACAATAGGGGCAATCAATCTCAAAACGATGTGCACCGTTTTGTGGTAGATGCTAGATCGGATCCTGCTAGACGTGTCGACATCAAAGTGCCTCATGGCCCGCCTTATTCTGCCTCTGATTGGCTTACCCTAACCCGTTTTGCTGCGAGCTTTGAGGTAAGTTTTCTCTCGTTTGGTGGGCGTGTCAGAGATAAACTTGTGGTAATAAAAAGGCAGTGCTTTTCCCCCCACACAGCAGGGTGTTCATCGCATCCGTTTTAATTTAAATACACGTTTTGATATACGTTTTGTTGGGGCTGAACGTGCCCAAGAAAAAGAAAAAAAAAACAGATGCAAGTCTACTGGCAATGGAAAAGGAGTCTATTGCTTATTTTTAGCAGGTATTCCTGTTTAAAAAAAACCTACACATACACGTTTATTTCGGTGGGAAAGGGGTATTACACTCACACCGTTACTGATCTTCCTGTAACACTGAATGGCTTCAGCCATAGGCTGGCAATCTGGTAGTTCTGGCGAAAAAAAACAAAAACAATAGCGTTTCACACTAGTTTGACAAATACTATGCAAGACTGTATGGCTGCAGCCTGGAGCCTCCCGTCTAGTGCCATCGGGCTTCTACTTTTCAAAATAAAAGCTTGTGTCTGGTCCGCTATGTCTTCGTACTTTGGTGTTTTGGGTGTTTAAGTATGTAATATGTTTTAAATATGCATTTCCATTCTATTCTAAGATGGTGCCATGGTGGTTTATTTTAAGGTTTTAAGAATTGTTCCAGTGTGTGTATTATTTAATTATGAAAGCCTGCATGTGCGCCTCATGCTGCTGGTGCCATAATCTCACGTGAGCCTGTTTTTTCCAATTATAAAGCAAATAATGTTCCTGTCTAAAATTGGGCCGGTAAGGGACGGAATTGCCAGGGCTGAATTTTTGTCCCAGTCCGCCCCTCTTCAGCTAACCAAAACCAAACCAAATTTTTTAGTTTTGTCTGTGCAAACACATCGACCAGATAAGATAATAAGAGAAAGGCAACAGTAGTTGTGCATTTCTACTATGAACAGGAAGCAAGAATAAGATAAATATGGCTGGGAAGATGCAGACAACATTGTCTCTGTTCTGAAGCAAAGTTTAGATTTATTTGACTAGAGTAGCAGCAACATGTAAAATACTACTTGAATAATACGAAATATTTTGACAGCAGCCATGTGCTCAAACTATAAGACAGTCCACCAAAGTTCAAGACATACAGAAATCCAACAGATCGTCCAACAGCCAGATTGTTTCGGGTTCCAGAATCTGCTCTTGGCCTATAAAGATCTTAGTGGTCTGACTGCATATTATATATCTGTCAAGATTACAGTTTATCAGACAGATTCATTCAAATACACAGAATTCAGTCAACATCTGAGGACAGTGTTTTATGTTTGTTCTTTTCAATCATGGAACAGCCTGCTGATCTGAAGTGTGCACTGGCATTATCTTCATTTATTTAATGAGTAGTGTGTTGAGTTGTGTGTGTCCCCATCTGTGTTATGACCTATTTTCTACCCTTCTATCCCTCTGTAGAGCGCTACAAATTGCTTATGTATGAGACTGTGCTCTTGGACAACCAGCATTTTGCTCTAAAGCCAAACAAGCTAATCACGATGTCCTTCTTGCTCACTTAACATTTCCGTTTTTTATCTGCAGGAATGAGCTTGCAGATTGACCTCTACTGTGGAAATGTGCTCTTTTCTTTATCGCCGCGGAAGGCGAACGTCAGACGACTTGGTGTCTCTCTGAAAATGCCAATCTCTGATCATTATGCTGTGCCCCCGTCACCGACCATTAAATGTGGCTCCAGCTCCAGCTCTCATTTGTGTACTTCAGGGTGTTACAGAGTGTGAGGTGGAAACAAGATCTTTCCAAACAGCTCTTGCATGCCAGTTACTTTTGACCAATTATGGCTACAGATGTGAATAACTAAAAGATAGTTGATGCACCAGAATAGGGCTCAAATCAAAATCGCGATTTGAAAGAATGCGATTAGCTAATCGTGTAGACCGCGGTTAATCAAATGTGAAATATCTAGTTGAATGTTTGGTGTAACATTTGATTTGACATTTTATATTCCTCTTCATTATTACAGGGTTCAACGCTAAGGTTTTTTTTTTAGGTTCATCAATGATGATAAATGATCTGAAGTCCGTAATTTTTGAATATGTTCTAGTTTCTTCTCTCCTCTGTGACAGTAAACTGAATAGCTTTGAGTTGTGGACAAAACAAGACATTTGAGGACGTCATCTTGGGCTTTTTGGGAAACACTGATCCACATTTTTCACCATTTTCTGACATTTTATAGACCACATAACTAATCAATTAATCGAGAAAATAATTGACAGATTAATCAACAATGAACATAACTGTAGTTGCAGCCCTACATGTGTTCATAAAGACTAAAAGCAGCTAAAATGATACAAGTCATACAAGTACGTAGTCAGTTTTATGTGAACCTGAGAAAAAGATAAAAAGCAAAGTCTCCAGCCCTGTGTGATTTGTTTACATCGGCTTTTCATTTCACTGTGAGTGTGATGTGTACTCACCACTGGAGCAGTCCAGTCCCCCCCAGCCGGGCTCACACTGGCAGGTATCAGGAGAAACACACCGTCCGTGGGCGCACTCTTCAGTACACAGCGCTGAGGAGGAAGAAGAGGACACCTAGATTAATATCAAACCCTTTTTTAAATATATCTGGCTCTCTGGCTATCTTGGATGGCATTGAGAGCACCAGTGTTGGGCAAGTTACTTTTAAAAAGTAATTAGTTACAGTTAGTAGTTACTACTTCTTCCAAAAAGTAACTAAATTAGTTATTCAGTTACAAATGATCAAAGTAACTAGTTACTTCAGAAAGTAACTATTGCGTTACTTTCAAGTACATTTTTAAATGCTCAAATGTGACCCCACCTCCACCTACCCCTCTTTAATGGAACTTAAAATACATGTGCATGTTCAATTATTTATGATAAATCTGAATATTATAATGAAATGGACACTTAATACAATATATTATTAACAGAAACAATGTACACAAATCTAAACTATTTTAATGTTGCTGTGGGACAAAGTGAGACTAGCCTCCAATCAAATGCCATGTATGTAGATATTA
The DNA here is from genome assembly GCF_008315115.2 of Sander lucioperca. Classification (NCBI taxonomy): domain Eukaryota; kingdom Metazoa; phylum Chordata; class Actinopteri; order Perciformes; family Percidae; genus Sander; species Sander lucioperca. The sequence goes on from NC_050175.1 coordinate 37,652,097, forward strand.
TGTTTATATAGTGGATCCATACAAATAACACAACATCTCAACAGGCCACAACTGGGCAAAATTAAATTATGCTTGTTAAACACTATACCAAAAATAAATAACAAATATATACACTCTTTGTAGTGCAAATAACATAAGTGGCCTGATGTTTATACTTGTGTGCTGGTGTGTGCGTCGAGCCGGCATGTGTGTGTGTGTGTGTGTGTGTGTGTGTGTGTGTGTGTGTGGGGAGTAGGTGATAGAGCGAGGGAGAAGTGAGAGAGTGACTGTGATTAGCTTCGGAGCGAGTAGCGACTCTAGAGTCATAGTGAGAGAAACAAAGTGTCTCCTCTGTTCTTTCTGACCACGGTGGGAAATCTGTAGCAGGAAAAGTTAACCCTCTCCTTGATTTCATAACACCATACCTGTCTCTCTCTCGTTGACTGACTCGCTTGTGTCGTTCTTGTGTGTCCGACTATGCGTGCTTTCGAACACCCACCCAACTCTACCTCTGATTGGCTTACCATGACATTTTACTCAACCTCAGCCAATCGTCAGCATTTATGCGCTTGCGTCGTGCACTGCCCACTAACCAAGGAAGAACAGTAAAAAAAAGTCTTTGCCTCTCAGCTTAGACTCAGAGATCTAGTTGGTCTGATGAAAAAAACAGCTTCAAATATAGTAACGCGCCGCATTTTCTGGCAGTAACGGTAACGGCGTTATTAAGATGGGAAGAGTAATCAATTAGATTACTCGTTACTGAAAAAAAGTAATGTCGTTAGTAACGCTGTTATTTATAACGCTGTTATTCCCATCACTGGAAAGCACTACTGTCAGAAATCTAGGAGTTATTTTTGTTCAGGATATATCCTTTAACGCCCACTTAAAACAAACCTCAAGATCAGCCTTTTTTCATCTTCGTAACATTGCCAAAATTAGTCACATCCTGTCTCAAAACAATGCTGAAAAACTAGTCCATGCATTTGTTACTTCCAGGCTGGACTATTGTAATTCCTTACTATCAGGTTGCTCAAATAAGTCCCTTAAGACTCTCCAGCTGATCCAGAATGCTGCAGCGCGTGTTCTGACAAGAACTAACAAAAGAGATCATATTTCTCCTGTATTAGCTTCTCGGCATTGGCATCCTGTAAAATCCAGGATTGAATTTAAAATTCTTCTCCTGACCTACAAAGCTCTAAATGGTCAAGCACCATCATATCTTGAAGAGCTCATAGTACCTTATTGTCCCACTAGAGCACTGCGCTGCCAGAATGCAGAGTTACTTGTGGTTCCTAGAGTCTCTAAAAGTAAAATGGGAGCCAGAGCCTTCAGCTATCAGGCTCCTCTCCTGTGGAACCAGCTCCCAGTCTGGGTCCGGGAGGCAGACACCGTCACCACATTTAAGAGTAAACTTAAAACTCTCCTCTTTGATAAAGCTTATAGTTAGGGAGTGAGGAGTTGCAGCGTTCGCCTAGAACGGCGGGGGAGGGTGTATAGCTTCAGACACAGCACCCCTTCTCTTCTCTGCTTCTCATCATAGTCGTCAGATTCATCTACCAACCTTTATAGAACTGGCTCAGGTTTGCCATGCACCAGCTCTTAATTATGCTGTTATAGTTTAAGACTGCCAGGGGACTTCCTTTGACACACTGAGGTCCTCTCTCCTCTCTCTTTCCATCTGTGTGCATCCAATCATTATTGCAGCTGTCGCTGTGGTCCTGCTCCGCGCCCTGCTATGCCCTGCTACACCCTGCTATGTCCTGCTACGCCCTGCAGTGCCCTGCTACGCCCTGCTGTGCCCTGCTATGCCCTGCTACGTCCTGCAGTGCCCTGCTACACCCTGCAGTGCCCTGCTACGCCATGAACTACTACAACTACTATTTTTAGTCATAGTTCCATTATCTTTATTGTGACTATTATTGCCACTGTTCATCACGCCCCCAACTGGCACCGTCAAACACCGCCCACCAAGAGCCTGGGTCTGCTGAGGTTTCTCCCTGAAAGGAAGCTTTCCTCACCACCCGAGGTTTCTTCCTAAAAGGGAGTTTTTCCTCGCCACTGTCGCACTAAATGCTTGCTCTTGGGGGAATTACTGGAATTGTTGGGTCTTTGTAAATTATAGAGTGTGGTCTACACCTACTCTATCTGTAAAGTGTCTTGAGAATAAATCTTGTTATGATTTGATACTATGAATAAAATTTTATTTAATTTTCAATTGATCAATTACCAAGACCCTGTGACCTCAGTAGAGTTTTACAGTTCCAGTTGTAGGAGAAACTACCAGGGCTGGGATGATATGCTTCTGTCCCGATTCGATTCTTTCACGATACGTGGGTGCCAATTGGATTTGTATTGCGATTTTCATTTATTGCGATTCTAGAAGTATTGCGATTCGATAGTAATGAGTATTGCAATTTTCTTTTCCTTCTTTAACATAAACAAAAGTTGACTAATACACTTCTAGAGACAATATATCATGACATATCTAAAAACTATTTGTTTTCTAACAAGAATGCACAACACATGTCAGTCAGTCAGTCTGACATTTATTTCATTTGTAAAGAAGAACATAACATGTACTTTCTGCATTTTCTGCTGTTGGTCTGTTTTGCTGGAAACAGATATGATGTAGTCGCCATTGGCAGTACCGTATAAACAGGAAAAATATAGATTCTAGGAAAAAGAATTGATTGTAAACATTGTTGTAAAGAAATTAACGATACATACGATTTTCGATTCCCCCACACCCCTAGAAACTACTTTGTAGACAACATAACCATGATCAGGTGTGCTCATCCAGCAACAAATCAACTCCTGTGTTTTGCGATGTAAAATGACGTTTTTTGTCAAAGGGGTCTGGTGGCTTTGAAGAGAGCAGAGATAACAGCTTCAGTTCCCAGAAGTATATAAACACTTACACTATAATCATGAAAAATAGATTCAGTAATTCTTTACATGGAACCCCATTTCCTAGAAATTACATGTATACGCTAATGGCTTTGATACAAACATTGTGCAGGAAATGCAATAGCAGCCTGGATTAAGTTCACAGGCAACTGTTATTTTTTCCAGTCAGTGTCTTATTTTATATTCATCCAGTTCTTCAAACCATACGACCCACAGGAGTGTTTTCCGTCCTCATATCTGAACCAGAGAGTGTAATGGTTGTGGTTTTTAACACGTCTTTAACATTGATAAACAGTCACAGTTTGGTTATGTTTAGGCACCAAAACTACTTAGTTAAGTTTAGAAAAAGATTGTGGTTTGGGTTAAAATCTGAACCCAAGATGTAACGTAGCTCAGTTGTTCCTGTGTTTGTTGGACCCATCCAAACCCCCAACCTGCCTCCTTTTGGAGAATTTGGCGCTCTTTTTCTTCGTCACTTTACTTCCTGCTTTGCTCCTATAATAATTACGGGAGGCCCGTAGAGGGCCCCGCCACTATAAACGTAAATTGTAATTGCTGCTTGAACAAACAACTTATTGGAGCCTTTTTCGAAAGAGGACAGTCTCATTTAGCTGCTGCCCCTGTCCAGAGCAGGACGTTGCTTAGCTTCCGTATCGGTACTCCTGTCTGCTTCTCCAAACAGGGGGCGAGCCGACCGCCATCTATCGTAACTAACACACCGACTATGGAGAAAAACTCATTCAAACACACTTCAAAACATCTAAACTATCCCTTTAACACTGCACATGAAAGAAGTGTCACTTAGAAGCCCAGTCTCATGGCAGTTTGTGAAATGGTGACGTTATTGAATCTATTGATTCGTGTACTGAACACGTTAATGTCGTTATTTTCGTGTGGTGTGCACGAATTTTAAAGTAATGTATTCAATGGGAAGCATATTTTGTGATCACAGAACGATTATGGTAGCGAGTAGTATTGATAAGGCGAAAATCCGCGTAGGGAGGTTGGTCAGGGTGGTGGATGGGTCAAACAACACAGGACTTTCACCAGAAGACCGGGGATCGTGTCCCGCGTGTTGCAGTTCCTTTCCCCGTTATTCTCTTCCTAACCACAACCGTCCCGTTGTTGTGGCCAGCGTGTGGCGTTTCATGTCCCCGTTGTTACATGCCACAGAGACCGCGGATCGTGTCCCTGCGGCCGGGGATCGCGTCCCTCGTGTGGCGGTCCGTCCCGTTGTTGTCGCCGGCGTGTGGCGTTTCATTTCTCCGTTGTTGCGTCCCCCAGAGCAGCCCAGTGTCATGGCGGTTCGTGAAATGGTCACGTTCGAAAATCGTGACCTGTACACAAAATAAACGAGAAAATCGTGACCTGTACACAAATCAATAAATCAAAATAACGTGACCATTTCACGAACTGGCGTGAGACCGGGTTGCACTTAGAGAGTCTGTGCACATCTTGGCCGTGCTGTTATGGTTTCAACTGTTTGCGTTTCGACAATTTAATATATCGAGGCACAGGTGAACAGTGATGGGAGTAACGTGTTACAAAAGTAATGCAATTACAGTGTAATGTATTCCTTTTTGCTGTAACGCATTACTAATTAAATTTCGGTAATAGTATACCCGTTATAATCTCAGTAACGCGAGTTACAACACATTTTAACGCAACATTTAGTGAATTCCCCAACTCCGCGAAACATTTCTTCACAGGAAAAAAACACTGCAGATGAATCCAGCAGGAGTATAAATTGTGAATGGCTGTTATTATTTATGTATTCCACACCATAAAAAAACTTGACTTAGATATGGTGAGATGCTGCGAGCTTCTGATAGTGTGTAAAGCACATTATCTGCTCCTGTACAGAAAACAGAAAAGGCAACACTGACATCTTCATTTTCACCTTACGCTTCCCCAACTGGTGTAATATTTCATCAGGACACAACCTTACAGTTGAGAGCTGTCATAAATATCAGAAGGTTGAAAACAAACGACTCTATCACAGCGTGATAAATTAGGTTTTCACAGGGCTGCCATGTCTCATGTTGAGCAGCTATTAGCTCAGAGGCCGGAGGAGGGCACGGGAAGGTGTGAGGAAGAGGAGAAAGAGAGAAAAGGTAAAGAGAGAAAGAGGGAAAAATAATAGCGGAAAATTTTAATAAAGAAAGGCAGAGACACAGACTAAAGCAAAGACAGAGAAAGCAATAAAGACAAGAATAATAACATCTAAAGGTGAATCTGAAAACATCCCTCCCGCTGACTTCAAACAGTAACATGTACAACGTTAAACTCACTGGCATTTCAAAATGACTTTTAATATAAAACTTGACATTTTCACTTGCAATTATTATGTCATTTGTCATCATCATTGAGCAGCTCTCTAAAAAAACACCTAATATATAAGTCTCTTACTTTATAATGCAATGTACTGCACAGTATCTATCCATAATGTATTATGTGTGGTGTGATGATATCTGGTATAATTTACTGTGTTTAAGTGAGGAATTTACATTTAAATACAGATGCCATTATCGGTCCGATGCCATGCGCATGTACTCCTACTTGTAGTCATAAAATGACTCCGATACTATCACACCCGATACCACCTCATAGCAATGTGACAATAACTTCTCCGTCAAGCAGGTATAGGCGAGCAATGCCAGCCGTTAGGAGATTTTTGGCTGTTAAAAAAATAACTAGGCTCTTGCCCAATGCATGATTGCACTTGGCGACCAGCCATCGTCAGTCGTTAATAATACTATTACTGGGTTTCGACGTCTTCCCAGTGTACTGGAGCCGAGAGATTCCCAGCTGTCACCACATCACAGAAACCGTGTTTCACCCGTAAACTTCACCACTGATATTTGGAGCAGCGGTGTTAACTCTCTGTATAAAGTACATGGATCCATAGAGCATTTGTGTTGAATGTTTTTGCCAAGATTAAGTCTTTCAAATGTCTCTATGGATATCATTGTTCATAATAAAGATGGACACAACAAGCACTGAGTCATATTTAAGTCTTTAAAGGAACACGCCGAGGAATTAGGAATTAACACCTGAGAAGCACCGTTGTTACTTTCTGCTCCTCACCTCGGGGCTTCTCAGGTGCTGCGAGCAAATCACTCCGCCCAAGTAGCAGAAGTAGCAGTGCTTCGCCTTCTTCTGAGAATATAGTTCCCAGTATGTATACGGTTAGAAGGTGGCTGTGTCTCATGTGACCTTGTTATTTGTACACGCTGTGACTATACAAATCACAACATGTAAATAGGAACATGTTGGCGTTATTTTGTCACTTATTGGGAGCAGTAGACTAGATGGAGCCGATTACCTCCAGGATCACACACAACACACACAACGACAAGTTTCCATCCCAATCAAATGTAGTGCAAACTTTAACAGAATTTACAGAAAATCTGCAAAAGAAAATGCTAATTAATGTGGTTTTCCATCCACTTGTGTTATGTGTATAACAGGAGTTTAGTTGGCTGTGAATTGTGTGTCTTGATACTTTCACAGTATTCATATAGCACCTTCACCTGCTTTATAATCAAAAAAGACATAGACGTCTAACTTTTTACAATATGGGACCTTTAGGACACCGACCATTAACTGCAACGTCCCTGGTTGCTGTCTTTAGATCACTAATTAACATATTTTTTTAACCTTTATGTAGTTTCATTCACTTCATTTAGAAGTTATTTCTCGTTTGTTTAATCTGTACACAAACACAAATGTTGAAATGACAGTTTGTTGTTATACAGGGCGTTACATGCTGAAACTATATCTGACTTTGTGGAATATTGTCGTAATTGTAAGGTTGCCAAGCAAACAGAGGAGAGAGTAAATGTAGTCAGAGTGGCGAGGTGTCCAGGGTGTACTCTGCCCAATGCATGCTGGGAAAAGCATTAATTGTTAACAGTCCCACAGCTCAAAAATAATAATTTGAAAAAGAAAAAAAAGCTATAAAAAAAATGGTAATATAACCTGCAACCTTAAAAGCCCTTATATTGCTTAATGGAATGAAAACACAAAGCGCAGACGATAAACAGCTTGTTGAAAGTGAAAGGCTTAATTTAATCCAACACCCCCTGCAACTCATTTTGTGGGGATCACTTGTGTATCACCGTATGAATCCTGCATCGTACATCAGGTAGGGATTGTGCAGGGAGAAGACGGGCTGACAGCTCGGAGACTTAAGCTCCTCCATCACAGAGACATGATGTGCTGCTGCTCTGACTTGCTGTTTGTGCCACTGATTCCTCTCCAACTGAAACACGCTCACAAGCTCCACTTGAATAAATATACGTTCGCAGAAACAAATAGACATCACATAAATGAAAAAGTATGCCTCTTTAGTTTCACTTTCGGCATGAATCTGCAATCTGCCGCCGCTCGCAACTGGAATGCTCTGCAAAAGACTCGTACACTGGACAAACTAATTTCCATTTCATCTTTCCAAAAACGCCATCTCATCCTTACATATACATATACATATATATATACATATACATATGCAGCTGCTTTTCCACATCATAATTTCCCAGCTAAACATTTGTACAGTTTCTCCCCTTCTTTATGCACCCACGTACCTGTGCACTTCTCTCGTTATACGTGTTGACTGATGTCTGTGTTGTATTTTAAATTGTGTTTTATGTCATTTTAAACTGTATGTATGTCTAATACAATACCTCCTCCCCTTCCCCTAAGTGGCTTTGTCACTTGTGAGGCCACCATTGTAAATAAGAACCTGTTGTTAATGACTTGCCTGTAAAAATAAAGGTGAAATGATGGGGCTTCATGTGCGCAGGCAAGCGTGCGCGCACGCACACTCACACACACACACACACACACACACACACACACACACACACACACACACACACACACACACACTATTTCAAACTCTAATAAAAAAACTAGCTGTGTTTTCAGGCTATGGAGGTGTAAAATCAGCACAGTGCACAAAAAGTGAAGTGCTGAGTTTCGAAAGTTGCAAGGAAGTATGCGAGCAGGGAGGAAAAGTGACTTCAGTGGATACACGAATTAGACCGGTCTCGGTAAAGTCAGGTTTTATGGCTCTTACGGTGCTTTAGCCACAGAGGGGTCGTCCAGTCAAAATTTATAGTTGCACTGTGTTAACATTTTACAGCTTTTTTCATGCATTAGGACAGGAATCCTCCAGCCACATGCACTTGGCACAGCACACAGAGATAAGATTTATACTAGAGGAGGGGACGCTGAAAGCTTTACATTTGCTCACAAATAGACACTGTAAACATGACTGGCATATCAGTGTTTTCGTAAACAGCCGAATGTTGTGTCCCTTTTACAGCTGCAAAGATGAATCAATTAGTTGTCAACTATTTTTAATCGGCAACTATTTTTAAAAAATCAATTTAACGGTTTGAGTCATTTGTTTATGAAAGAAAAGAAGGTAAAAATACTCTGATTATCACACCCACCCTCCTGTCCACTCATATTTATCCACATGAATCCCAATTAGTATTTGTATGGAAAATAATTGTTAAATTTATGCAAGATAGGTGCATTTCACTAGTGGAAAATGTGTTGAGAAAATGTGTTTGTACTAGGGCTATCAAAATAACAAAAACATAACGCAGATTAATCTATTCCATATTGACGTTTGACCCAGAGCCGTTCTAGCCACCATTCGACTGTAAAATGAAGGAGGGAAACGAGAATGTGCTGCCTGGATCATTGATTGGAACATTTACTTGTAAAAATCTTCTTCCTGCCAACCCTGGCTACCGAAATCTGGTGCCACTGATATGTCTGCTCTTCTCTCTGATGCTCTGAAACAGACGATACAGGAAACACAAACACCGCTGCACGTGACGCTAGTTTACACTATACTCAACAGCAGCTAACGTTAGCCTACCGCTAGCTAGTTAACACTATACTCGACAGCAGCTAACGTTAGCCTACCGCTAGCTAGTTAACACTATACTCGACAGCAGCTAACGTTAGCCTACCGCTAGGTAGTAGCTGGATTAAACACAGTTAAAATGCTGACAGCTAACGCTGAACGGTGTAAAGTTTGACTGTGTTTTACTGTAGAGGATTCAACAGCGGGATGTAACAATCTGCAGCTGCCGGAGAAACAACACAGACGGTGCGTTCAATGAAACTGGTAAATTACAGCCTCGTGATGCATTTGAAGTTATTGTAAATGTGCTTTTCCCACCTGGTGGTTGTTTTGTCGTTCAACAGCAATTTACTAGTGAAATAAGTTATTGTTATTGTTATACATTATTATTAAATAATTTAAACAAGCCGTTCTTTAATGTCGCCAACTGTTGTTTAGTACCCTTTTTTTTTTTTTTTCTTTTTTTTCGGTTCAGGCACCGTTAATTATGTATGCGATTAATTTCGATTAATTAATCACAGAGTATGTAATTAATTAGATTACATTTTTTAATCGATTGACAGCCCTAGTTTGTACTAGTTTCCCTGAGGACAGAAACCTGAAAATTTTAAAGATACTATAAGATTAGACCAAACACACTTAAAAAAAAAGTTATCTCATTTAGTTCACCAATTCCTTAACTCTAAATTTCTTATGACATCTTTAAATGTAGCATTTTCACTTCTGTCACACCTTGGTGGCAGAGTGATTGTCAGACTTATATTTCAATCATCTTTAGAGACCTGAAGAGGTCAAACTAGACAGTGTTTCACGAACAAAGACGGCAGAAAATCAATAATGAATCAGACAATTTTGTTTTCATTTGTTGTCCATCATTTCGCCAGCCCTCAGATTTCTCATCTGACCCCTTCCGTGGGTCCTGACCCTCAGGTTGGGAACCACTGTCGTATAGGATGGTCATTGGTCATTGTTTGTTTTATTTTGATCCCCATTAGCTTCAGCATAAGCTAAAAGCTATTCTTCCTGGGGGTCCTACAATCTGTCGTGTGACAACACAATTTACGACATCACATTACACACCATACACACACACAGACATTACTTCACATTACACAACATTTAAAAATACAAATCATATTTAAATTTTACAATTAACGCAATTAATCAAAAAAAGAAAAGACATTACGCTACTCCGAATAATCTATTTTAAGAGATAAGCCATTGTTAGTGAATTAGTGAAGACACAAATCTATTTTTAACTTTAAAGTGGCCATATTATTCTCATTTTCAGGTTCATAATTGTATTTAGAGGTTGTACCAGAATAGGTTTACATGGTTTAATTTTCAAAAAACACCATATTTTTGTTGTACTGCACATTGCTGCAGCTCCTCTTTTCACCCTGTGTTCAGGTCTCTGTTTTAGCTACAGAGTGAGACCTCGCAACTTCTGTAACATCTTTGTTGTCAGTCGCACATGCTCAGTAGCTAGGTAAGGATTACATGAGGTAGCTAGCTGTTTCTGCAACTCCGGCCTGTACAAGGAAGGATTAGCTGGGAGACTTCTTCTAAACGAGGGTGCACTTCCAACTTTGTGTGGAATACCTGCAGAACAGGGACATGTAAGTAGTTCTATACAATTTATTTTGTAGATTAGGGTGAATTTGTGTGTGTTGTAGCAGTGTTTTGCCATTGAGAACAAGCTAGCATGCTAGGCATGCTAACGGTTAGCCATTAGTTACGTAGAAAGCCGTGCAGATTTTGAACAGCTCACCCAGAGACTGAGGGCAGGACACATTCAGAAACCTGTATCTCACTCTAAACAGCATGGATGGTTTTCTTCAAAGTTTGTGTGCGTGTGGAAGCACCAGAGACACAAAATAACACCCCAAATCCCAGAAAAAAGTGATTTTTTCATAATATGGGGACTTTAAACTGCAGAGTGGTTTTGATTCCACTCTGCCCTGCACTACTCTCACCCCACCACGCACTAATACAACCTCTGTCCCTGTCGTCTCTCCTCGGCTTCTGCCGAGAACCAAGTCAGCTCTGCTGACCAGCTCCACTCCACACCAGCCTGAGCCATGGCGTATAAGCAAACACCACAGCAGGCGGTCAGGACAACGCTCAGGCCCAGCCCAACCTATACGACTAGAAAATCGCTACACCATTCTGATGAACGATGAGGAGTTCCCTCTGCTCTGCGGAAACCCTTCTCTGCCACGTCCCCACGGCGCTCATCCTGGCCCATCCACACAGTCGGCGCGCCCCCCTTCAGACCCAACAACTTCCACGCTGGTCATCGGAAGCTCCATGGTCAGGGACCTCTACATTCCCCCTACACCTAGCGGTCCGTCCAAGGTCTACTGCTTCCCTGGTGCCAAGGTCCGTGACATCCAGCACAAACTTCCCAGCATCCTCGCCTGCCACGCTAAGGTCGACAACATCATCGTGCATGTGGGCACAAACGACATCAGAGAGAGACGGTCGACAGCACTTCGAAAAGACTTCACCACTCTCATCACCACCCTGATGGGCACAGGAAAACGGATCGTCATTTCTGGGCCTCTACCTACCTACAGAAAGGGTGCTGAAAGATGGTCCAGACTGTTCGGGCTCCACACCTGGCTGAAACCCCACTGCGCTTCCCTGGGCATTCCCTATGTCGACAACTTCAACTTGTTCTGGGAGAGGCCCAGCCTGCTGAAACATGATGGTCTCCACCCAAACCGACATGGAGCCAGGCTGCTATCTGACAACATAACGACCACACTGAAAGTTAAGTATTGACATTCTGTTGAAAATATCACAGATTCATGCCCCCCAGGTATTGATCCTAATGGCACTTTACAAGTGAATGAATCTGAAAATGTTTTCTGCAGGGTAACATGTAATACTAGTACTATTCCAGTTATAATCAACAATAGACCATACAAAGTGTTGAATCCCCTAAGTAATAAGGAGTTGACTGCAAACATAGTCAATTTAGCATCCAGTTCACGTCAGCCACAGGTAACCAAAAAAGGGGCAATACTTAACAACCTAATTGGAATTACAACTACCACTGCAATGATAGAACAGGATAGGAAAATTAGATGCAGTCTACTAAATATCAGATCTCTGTCTTCTAAAGCAATACTAGTAAACAAATTGATATCCGATAATCAAATTGATCTATTCTGTCTAACTGAAACATGGCTGGGCCATGAAGATTATGTCAGTCTAAATGAAGCCACTCCTCCCACTCATATTAATACTCAAATTCCTAGAGGCTCAGGCCGAGGAGGGGGAGTTGCAGCCATATTTGACTCAAACCTGTTAATTAATCCTAAACCTAAACTAAATTATAACTCTTTTGAAAATCTCGTTCTTAACCTTCAGCATCCAACATGGAAAACAGTACAGCCAATTATATTTGTTGTTGTCTACCGAGCACCAGGTCCATATTGTGAATTTTTATCGGAATTCTCAGAGTTTTTATCATGTGTAGTCCTAAAATCAGACAAAGTACTTATTGTAGGTGATTTTAATATCCATGTGGACGTTGACAGCAATAGCCTTAGTACTGCTTTCAACTCACTACTAGATTCAATTGGTTTCAGTCAGAGTGTGCACGAGGCCACGCACTGTTTTAACCACACCCTTGACCTTGTGCTGGCATATGGCATCAAAATTGAAGACGTAATAGTATTCCCGCAAAATCCTTTATTATCAGACCACTTCTTAATAACTTTCGAATTCTTACTACCCGATTATACGAAATTAGATAAAAGCTTCTACGCTAGAAGCCTATCTGACAGTGCTATAGCTAAATTTAAGGAAGATATTCCAACAGCACTAAACTCATTAACGTGCCGTAATATAACAGAGGATCTTTATGTAAACTTTAGTCCCTCTCAAATTGATCATTTCGTAGACGATGCTACGGCCTGCCTACGGACGACTTTAGACTCTGTTGCTCCCCTTAAAAAGAAGACGATGAAGCAAAGGAAACTAGCACCTTGGTATAACTCCCAAACTCGTAAATTAAAGCAAATCTCGCGCAAACTTGAAAGTAAATGGCGTTCCACCAAACTGGAAGAATCTCGTTTAGACTGGCAAGGCAGTCTGAAAACCTATAGGAAGACCCTAAGAATGTCAGGGTTTTGGTATTTTGTGGTGTGTATTATTTTTGTAGTCGGTTTCTGTTCTGTATTGTGCTTGTTTCCTGTTTTATTTTGTAGTCTGTCTTGTCTCCCTTGTCTTGTCTAGCTTTCTTCCTGTCTTTGTTTGTTTCCCGCCTTTTTTGATTTGTTCCACCTGTTGTGTCACCTGCCTCTCGTTCCCTCGTTACCTTGTGTATTTAGCCTCTCTGTTTTCCCTTGTCTCTCGTCGGATCATTGTTTTGTGTCTGGTTTCTGTTCCTGTCAGTACGTCGTAGCCTGTTCAGTTGTTTCTGCCTGCTCCATTTTTGGACCGCCTTTGGTTTGCTCCTTTTTGTATTTAATAAATCCTCGTGCTCATTACTCCTTCGCCTGCTCTCTGCATTTGGGTCCACCATCCTCGCTAACCATGACAGAATGATCCAACGCAACTATGGACCCAGCAGAATTCAAGCCAGTTTTTCATCCACTGGACTCGGATGGAAAACTTTTGATTGGGTTTTACCGCTCCCTCCATGAGGAGGACCCCGCCTTCGCTAGGCACCTTATGGAGGTACGTTGGCAGGCCACAGCACAGGAGTTTCGCCTCCCCGTCTCCATGCCTGTTTTTTGTCCTGAGCCTGAGTTGACCTGTGTTCCTGAGCCTGAGCTGACGTGCAACCCTTCTGTTCCCGAGCTGACGTGCAACCCTTCTGTTCCCGAGCTGACGTGCAACCCTTCTGTTCCCGAGCTGACGTGCAACCCTTCTGTTCCCGGGCTGGCGTGCAGCTCTCCTGACCCTGGGTTGACGTGCAGCTCTCCTGATTCCGGGTGGACGTGCAGCTCTCCTGACTCCGGGCTGACGTGCAGCTCTCCTGAATTCAAGCTAGCTAGCAACCTCCCTGAGCCCCGGCTAGCTAGTAACCTTCCTAAATCCAGGCTAGCTAGCAAACCCCCTGAATCCAGGCTAGCTAGCAACTTTCTTGAGTCCCGGCTAGCTAGTAGCCTTCCTGAGCCCAGGCTAGCTAGCAGGCCCCCTAAATTCAGGCTAGCTAGCAACCCCCCTGAAACAAGGCTAGCTAGCAGCCTCTCTGAGCCCCGGCTAGCTAGTAGCCTTCCTGAGCCCAGGCTAGTTAGCAGCTCTTCTGAATCCAGGCTAGCTAGCAGCCTTCTTGAGCCCCGGCTGGCTAGCAGCCCCCTTGTGCCCAAGCTAGCTAGCAGCCCTCCTGAGTCCAGGCTAGTTAACACTCTCCCAGATCCCAGGCTTGCTAGCAGCCTTCCTAGCTTCCCCGAGCTTCCTAGTGTTCCCGAGTTTCCTAGAGTTCCCGAGTTTCCTAATGTTTCCGAGTTTCCTAGTATCCCCAAGCTGCCCAGTTTCCCAGCACTGCGCAGCCTTCCAGAACCGCCGCTGACGTGCAGCCTTCCAGAACCGCCGCTGACGTGCAGCCTTCCAGAACCGCCGCTGACGTGCAGCCGCCCAGAACCGCCGCTGACATGCAGTCTTCAAGAGTCGTCGATGACCGCTCTTCAAGAATCTACGATGACCGCTCTGCTAGAGTCTTCCAGTCGTCTAGAGTCTTTGATGACCGCTCTGCTAGAGTCCTCCAGTCGTCCAGAGTCTCCGATGACCGCTCTGCTAGAGTCTTCCAGTCGTCCAGAGTCTTCGATGACCACTCTCCCAGAGTCCATGTCGACAGCTCTCCCAGAGTCCACGTCTACGGGCAAGCCAGAGGCCTTGCCGGTCTCCGGCGTCCAAGAGACTGCCCCTGAGACTTTGTTGGTCTCTGGAGTCCCAGAGACCTCCCTAGTGACTTTGCCTTTGTTCTGCCCCCATGAGACTTTGCCTGTGGCGGTCAGGCCGACTCCTGCCCCTCGTGTCCTGTCGGCGGTCAGGCCGACTCCTGCCCCTTGTGTCCTCTCGGCGGGCAGGCCAACTCCTGCTCCCCGTGTGTTGTCGGCGGTTCGGCCGACTCCTGCTCCCCGTGTTTTGTCGGTGGTCCGGCCGACTAATGCTCCAGTTACCCTGTCGGCGGAGTTGCCGACTCCTGACCCTGTTGTCTTGTTGTCTGTTACTGATCCTGTTACCTTGTTGGCAGACACTGACCCAGCTGATCCGTCGCCTGTCTCCAGCCCAGCTGACCCGTCGCCTGTCTCCAGCCCAGCTGACCCGTCGCCTGTCTCCAGCCCAGCTGACCCGTCGCCTGTCTCCAGCCCAGCTGCCCCTTCATCTGCTGAGCCTGTCTGGCCACCAGAGGGGATTCGCCTTCGCTGCCGGTCTTCAGAAGGAATTCGCCCTCGCAGACGGCCTCCAGAAGGATTCTGCTTTCGCTGTCGCCCTCCAGAGGGGTTTCGCCTTCGTCGCCGTCCTTCAGAGAGGCTTCGCCTTCGCCGCCAGTCATCTCGGTGCCCTCGACATCCTGTACGGCCACCAGAGAGATTCTGCCTTCGTCGCCGGTGGCCAGAAGGGTTCTGCCTTCGTCGCAGGCCGCCTGAAGGTTTCTGCCTTCGATTCTGCTCCCAGTCCCCTGTTGCCGAGGCCTCTCTGCCCCCTGTTGCCGAGGCCTCTCTGCCCCCTGTTGCCAGTGACTCTCTGCTCCTTGTTGCCGAGGCCTCTCTGTTCCCTGTTGCCGAGGCCTCTCTGTCCCTGTCCCGGGGCCTTCCTATTCCCTGTCCCGAGTGGTCTCTCCATTCCCTGGCCCCACTTGACTTGTTTGCTGACCTGTTTGGCCCTCCTCCGGTCCCCCTCCGCCCTCCCTGGGTTGTCTTTTTGTTCTGTTTTTGGGCCATCTGGGATCTGTCCCTTGTGGGGGGGTACTGTCAGGGTTTTGGTATTTTGTGGTGTGTATTATTTTTGTAGTCGGTTTCTGTTCTGTATTGTGCTTGTTTCCTGTTTTATTTTGTAGTCTGTCTTGTCTCCCTTGTCTTGTCTAGCTTTCTTCCTGTCTTTGTTTGTTTCCCGCCTTTTTTGATTTGTTCCACCTGTTGTGTCACCTGCCTCTCGTTCCCTCGTTACCTTGTGTATTTAGCCTCTCTGTTTTCCCTTGTCTCTCGTTGGATCATTGTTTTGTGTCTGGTTTCTGTTCCTGTCAGTACGTCGTAGCCTGTTCAGTTGTTTCTGCCTGCTCCATTTTTGGACCGCCTTTGGTTTGCTCCTTTTTGTATTTAATAAATCCTCGTGCTCATTACTCCTTCGCCTGCTCTCTGCATTTGGGTCCACCATCCTCGCTAACCATGACAAAGAAAGGCCAGATCAGACTACTATTCATCACTAATAGAAGAAAATAAGAACAACCCAAGGTTTCTTTTCAGCACTGTAGCCAGGCTGACAGATAGCCACAGCTCTATTGAGCCATCTATTCCTATAGCTCTGAGTAGTGATGACTTCATGAGTTTCTTTAACGATAAAATTATAACAATTAGAGATACTATTCATCACCTCTTTCCCCCAACCTCTAATGGGTCACCTTTAACTGACAGACTGCTAGAAAGAACGACTAGACCTGACATATACTTAGATTGCTTTTATCCTATAAACCCTCAACAATTAATGCTAAAGGTCTCTTCAGCTAAGCCATCTACCTGTCTCTTGGACCCCATCCCAACGAGGCTACTTAAAGAAGCGTTACCCGTGGTTAACACTTCATTGCTAGATATGATAAATATGTCTTTATTGACAGGTTATGTACCGCAGTCATTTAAAGTAGCTGTGATAAAACCTCTACTGAAAAAACCCACCCTCGATCCTGAGGTCTTAGCCAACTATAGACCTATATCTAACCTTCCCTTTCTCTCCAAGATCCTTGAGAAAGTAGTCGCTAACCAGTTATGTGATTTTCTACATAGCAATAGCTTATTTGAGGACTTTCAGTCAGGATTTAGAAAGCATCATAGCACAGAGACGGCACTGGTGAAAATCACTAACGATCTTCTAACTGCATCAGACAAAGGACTTGTCTCCGTACTTGTCTTATTAGATCTTAGTGCTGCATTCGATACTATTGACCATACCATCCTCTTACAGAGACTGGAACATTTAGTTGGCATTAAAGGAATCGCACTAAACTGGTTTAAGTCCTACTTCTCTGATCGATTGCAATTTGTTAATGTTAACAATAAACCCTCCAATTACGCTAAAATTAACCATGGCGTTCCTCAAGGCTCAGTGCTTGGACCAATTCTATTCTCCTTATATATGCTTCCTCTAGGCAATATTATTAGGAAACACTCAATTAACTTTCACTGTTATGCGGATGACACCCAATTATATCTGTCAATCAAGCCAGACGAAACCAGCCAGCTAGCTAAACTTCAAGCTTGCATTAAAGATATAAAATCATGGATGGCCTACAATTTCCTGATGTTAAACTCAAACAAAACCGAAGTTATTGTCCTGGGCTCCAAACCCCTACGAACCTCATTAGCCGAAGATATAATTACTCTGGATGGCATTGCCCTGGCCTCAAGTACTACTGTCAGAAATCTAGGAGTTATTTTTGATCAGGATCTGTCCTTTAACGCCCATCTAAAACACACCTGTAGAACAGCCTTTTTTCACCTTCGTAACATTGCTAAAATTAGGAACATCCTATCTCAAAACGATGCAGAAAAACTAGTCCATGCATTCGTTACTTCCAGGCTGGACTACTGTAATTCCTTATTATCAGGATGCTCAAAATAAGTCCGTTAGGACTCTCCAGCTGATCCAGAATGCTGCAGCGCGCGTTCTGACAAGAACTAAGAAAAGAGATCATATTTCTCCTGTATTAGCTTCTCTCCATTGGCTTCCTGTAAAATCCAGGATTGAATTTAAAATCCTTCTTCTGACCTATAAAGCTCTAAATGGTCAAGCTCCTTCATATCTTGAGGACCTCTTAGTACCTTATTGTCCCACTAGAGCACTACGCTCCCAGAATGCAGAGTTACTTGTGGTTCCTAGAGTCTCTAAAAGTAGAATGGGAGGCAGAGCCTTCAGCTATCAGGCTCCTCTCCTGTGGAACCAGCTCCCAATCTGGGTTCGGGGGGCAGACACCGTCGCTACATTTAAGACTAAACTGAAAACTCTCCTCTTTGATAAAGCTTATAGTTAGGGAGTGAGGAGTTGCAGTGAACGCCTAGACCGGCGGGGCAGGGTGTATAGCTGCAGACACAGCACCCCTGCTTTTCTCTGCTTCTCTTTACAGTCATCAGATTTACCTATCGTATAATCAATAATATAGTGCCTCTCCTAGTTATGCTGTTATAATTCTAGACTGCCGAGGAAGTTCCTTCTTATGACACGCTCTTTTCTTTTGTTTCCTTTTATGCACATCCTGTCTCAGAAGTGCTTGTTACTCACCTAGCTCTGGGGAGTTTACTCCCCAGAGTCCTTATGTTTCTTCTTCGCCCAGAACATCGCCTCGGATTAGGGCGACACCAAGACCTGGGTCTTGGGTGCAGCTGTGGCTATGGACCTGCTACACCCTGCTACGCTCTGCGATTCCCTGCAATGCCCGGCTACGTCCTGCTGCGTCCACCGCGTCCACCCATGCTCTGCTGTGCCACGCTACATCCTGTACCGTCATAACCCCAACCGTCAGACACCGCCCACCAAGAGTCTGGGTCTGCCGAGGTTTCTTCCTAAAAGGGAGTTTTTCCTCGCCACTGTCGCAATAGCCACTGCTAATGCTTGCTCTTGGGGGAACTATTGGAATTGTTGGGGCTTTATAGAGTGTGGTCTAGACCTACTCTATCTGTAAAGTGTCTCGAGATAACTCTTGTTATGATTTGATACTATAAATAAAATTGAATTGAATTGAATTTAAACCATGAAGCTTTCATGAATTTTATCGACATTTGATCTAAACCCACATGAGAGAGCCACACGTGTTCCAAAAAAGCAATGATATGACGATGGATGGGGTCAAAAGCAGCATGGACTATATTATGAGCTATTAGCTATCAGGATTAACGGTTTCTATTTTTTGCACTTTTTTTGTGCTTTCCAGCATATATTTTTTGGAGAAAGAGAGCGGAAATGTGAATTCCTGCAAATACAGGCCCAGGTGTTAATAAGAGAGCCAAAGACACATGCTCTTGTAATCCTGAAGAAGAGTTGATAAATCATTAGAACGGGCTTCTAATCCTTTCATCCTGTGGATTGGAGCAGAAGCAGCTACAAGGAGGATTACATCAGCGACGGGTACAGAGAGATTAATAGATATCAGATTAAATAATTGCTTCCCTAATTTCAGCTATTGTCTCGGCCTTCGGTGGCCTCAAATCTCTGGATCTGCTGCGGCAGGAAGCACGAGAGCAGGGGTATGAGCGGCACGCGGACCAACAGCAGCGGGAGCGACTCTAAGTGCACCTGGCATCTTTCTCTGGTGTCTGTCTGAGGAAGATGAAATCATTCAGCGTGTGCAGGACTCTGATGACTTTGTTTTCCCAGTGTTTTATTGAGTCTTGACATTGTGTATTGTGGTGTGGTACAGTGGTCTTTCAATGATCAATGAGCGTAAGCTAACAAAGCTGGTAAACGTAGCGTCTAAGGTGGTTGGGGTACAGCTACCACAGCTGCAAAATATATATGATTAGAACCCGATCAATAAATCGGCGGGCTGATATTGTTGGCCGATATTAGGCTTTTTCCAAACTATCGGTATCGGCATTTATAATGGCTGATAAATGAATATTAAAAATTTTAATAAAAACGGACGAAACCCCCTTCAACCATGTTCTGAGTGTTGGCGTTACATAGTCTGTCCACCAGAGGGCGCTCTACAACCTCCCTGTTGGCAACACTTAGATTTTTTTGTTTTTGTGTTTTTGTTCAAAGGACTTTAAGTTTCATATCTTAAGTTTGTATTTTTATACATTTTATTTATCAGAACTTTAATATATTTTGATGTTCCTCTGTTCTGTTGTGACAATAAAAAAAACAAGTTTATTTTTAAACTGCATTATCATATTATTTTAGTGAGGACTCATAAATAACTACAAATAACTGATGTTAGGGAAAACTGTTTATGTTTTGTTACGCGTTTCTGGATTTTTTTTTCTTTTAAATATATATCGGCCGACATATATCGTAATATTGGATTTTTAAATCACCAAATAATTGTATCAATATCGGCCTTATAGCCACAGGAATAAAAGATTCCCTGGCACGTCTAGTTCTTAACATAGGTAGCCTAAAACGGCGGCCTGAGGGGAGCAGATTAAACTCCCCAAAGAGTGGGTGATCAGGGCAGTTTAAAATTTGGTTAGCCTTACCCCTGACCTGTTTATCATATATAGAGCCCGACCGATAAACATGCAATAATTAAATCTAGGGATGCACTTTATCGGTCGGGCTCTATATATGATAAACAGGTCAGGGGTAAGGCTAACCAAATTTTAAACTGCCCTGATCACCCACTCTTTGGGGAGTTTAATCTGCTCCCCTCAGGCCGCCGTTTTAGGCTACCTATGTTAAGAACTAGACGTGCCAGGGAATCTTTTATTCCTGTGGCTATTAGGAACCTGAATTCACTTGATTGACATCTCTTGAAATTTTTTATACAGTATGTGATTATTTATTTATTTCTTCCTGTCCATGTTCATTATGACAGATTTACTGTAGAGTAGAGTACTGTCCAATTGGATTCTGTCATTGGTTTTGGGGGAATGAGTGTCTCCATTGATGTGTTGATGTGGGTCCTGTGTTGTGTTTACAATGTTGTTAGCATCTGGTGGTGCTTTTTTTTCTGTGTATGTGTTTTAGACATCCTGCTGCACACTAAATTTCCTTTTCTAAGGATAAATAAAGTAAAACTTGAACTTGATCGCTGTCGACGGGGCCGATCACGACATCCAGGGGCGACGGGGATTCAACGTTAAATGGTTCTGAACTGAAAAACAAGATTAATATTTCTCCTCTTGACAATTATGATGTTCCATTTAGATGCACATTTTAGTTTTTTTGTGCATAACACCATTAGACTTGTGCTGCTAAGAGACTAATTTGCTGAATAGATATGCCATATATTTATCTATTTTATAGGGACATAACCGAATACAAAAACATTATTGGGATATGAAAAGATAACGCTCGCATCCAACTTTTTGCAGTAATATTATTTTTCTCCTGTGTAACAAAACAACACTTCTTCGCTGTGTCAAAAGTCAGTCAAATCACAGATATCATCGAGGATAAATGTCCATAAATCCATTTAGAAATCATATTTTTTTTCCAATTTTCTTTCTAATGGCGCGCCTTATAACTTCAGATTTTGTCTCAATTGTCAGACTCCAGTTAGTTATCAGTAACCCAGCTGGTTGTTGTACGTACAGTGTGAACAGGAACTGCTGGTAGTTTAGTCAAGGAAGCAAGTTTTCATGATGCAAATTTGCCAAAAGTGTTAACAAACACGCTAAAAACACAGAAGTGAGCATAGCTTAAAGTTCAATATACAGACATTGTTGTAGTGGGTCATCCTTAATACCTTTTCTCAATTTTCACCAGATGTGTCGCACAGAGAAGGATGATAAAGTTTGATTGAAGTTGCACAGATACATATTACCTTTGTGTGATTTGACAGAATACCGTAAAGTGACAAAGTAAGCGATCGTCTCAAAAGTAATGTTATTACCTCCGCCAAGAAGGGTTATGTTTTCGGCTCAGTTTGTGTGTCTGTCGGCAGGATTACGGAAAAAACTTCTGGCCCGATTTTCATGAAACTTAGTGGAAGCGTGTGGCATGGGCCAAGGATGGAACACATTACATTTTTTGGACAAGAGCCAAACCACGGGGCAGATACACAAAATATTTTTCACTTTCATTTACATTGCAAGATTAGGCTTTGTGCTGCATCCATGTGGTGTCAGAATTATCTGAAAAATGAGTCCACACTGCATTATCATTGTAAGATAGGGCATGCATTGGCGGAGGTCTGCGCTCTCCGAGTGCCCTCGTAGTTTTGTTTTCCGAGCAGCTAAACCTACACATATACTGTAAACTGACTGAATCTGAACACAGATATTTTGAAATAAACAGATACAGACAGCTTTCCCTTACACCCCTACTGTTTTCTATTTTGAATCACTGATTTCCTTTCAATATCTTTATCTTATACCTTATTGCACCGTGGGTCGGAGAGAAACGTATTTTCAATTGCTCTGTATGTCCGGCACATATTGCGGAATTGACAATAAAGTTGACTTAACTGATACATAAAAAAAAACAGTATTCTATAAAGGAAGTGAGAAATAGCATTAACTGGAATTATGGGACACAATGAACGTTTTTGTTGTAGGATGTGTTAAAAAATGACATTCCACATTCCAACAGTAATATATATCAGATTTGCTGTGGGGATGTGATGAATGGCTGAGGTGTCGGTGGGTGACAGAGAGGGGTGGGGGGGTAAAGGCTGAAGCAGGTTGATGGGTGCCGAGGTCACCGACGGCCAAGCTGCTCGGGTTCAACGGCCAGAGAGGCGACGCAAACAGCATTCAGGATACAGAAGAAGAGAAAAAAAAGAGGACAGAATGAGCTGGACAGAGAATGAAAAAGGGGGACAACGGAGGGAGGAATCGTACTGAGAAGAGATGAAATTGCTTCAGGCATAGATGAAAAATAACAAAAGGTGTCCTATGCCCGCAAGACCGGGAACGCAAACATAAGATGTCTTCAATTTCAATTGCTTTTTGTAAAAAATGTCAAGTCTAGGAGCAAAAACAGTAAATATGTACGACAAAACAGTTCCATCTTTATGTACAGCCAGAAAGTGAAAAACAGAGCGCTCACAAAACAGCCAGGAAACACAGAAAGAGGAAAGCCCTGTAATCAAATTAGCGCCCCCCCCCCACCCCTCTCTCTCTCTCTGTCGGGCAGGGAAACCTTTCAATGAGCTCCGGCTGTGCATATCGCTCAACAAAAGGCCTGTCCCAGGCCATTAACGTTAGCGAACCAGGCAGCAGTCTTTCCCTAGTTAACATTGAAGAATTAGCTTCTGGCGTTCAAACTACTCAGCCAATGGGAGGCCGCGCGTGTGTGTGTGTGTGTGTGTGTGTGTGTGTGTGTGTGTGTGTGTGTGTGTGTGCGTGCATGCGTGCGTGCGTGCGTGCGTGCGTGCGTGCGTGCATGCGTGCATGCGTGCGTGCGTGCGTGCTCGCTGTGGAGCAAGCATCACACAATAGAGTCGAGGGTTATTTGTCTCGGTCCCCCGGGAGAATCTAATAAAGTTGTTTACAAGCAGATGTTGAATAAAGACACACAATACGCTCCTCTTCTCCCTCAGGCAAACCCATTCACTTCCTTTTCTCAATAAGAAAAGGCAGCACTGCCCCATAGAATTTACCATCTAGGGTGGATAATTGATTTATTTCGCTGGATCGAGGGAGATTTGTATACCTTCCGCGATCAGAAAGATCAGGAAAAGACTAGGCAGGGAGATATTCTCTTCCTCTCACAGACATTGTTTCTGACAGGTTTAAAAGCCGAGTTTTGACTTTTGAGTTCAAGCGTCACAAGTATACTTTCAGGATCTCACTTTTATATTATTTTATATTATGTGTTTGCTTGTAGGGGGACAGGCAGTCAGAGAAGGTTTGAATTGCAATACAAATTATTTTTCTCTGAAAGGCATAACAAAACTTTACAAAAAATGTACAGCTTGGTATTAAACCTGTCAGCACTACTTCACCCTCGTCATATGAAAACCAGTTGGTAGTCTCACTCGCTTTGGGCTCTTTATGGATGTGTCTGAACATTTCTGTGAAAAATGACTCCCATTACAACAAACAGCCAATGTACGTACACAGATTCTAACTGGCTGCAGGCAAAGTAAAAGGACAACCATCTTATCTGTCCTTTCAATATATACAAGTGCATTTTCACTGTGAGACACAAAACACAGTCTGTGAAGATAACAAATTTAAGAAAGAGTCAAATGTTGTACCTGCTCCTGGCTGCTGTGATTTGGAAAAACTAACAACTTTCTTTGGAATTTAATTGTGGCATATACATGACACTATGAGTCCAGTAGGTGTCACGGTGAAAAAACAAGTAATTTGCAATCAGAAATTAATAAATTATGCTCTTAAATGACTCATTTGCACTCTCAAATTCATAGTTTCTGAGCACAAATTAACATACTGTAACACGGCCAATCTGCTTGCTGCTCCCTCACTGCGAGGGACACCCAATCACTCACACCCCTTTTCCACCATGGCAAACCTAGTTCTAGTGCTGGGCTGGTGCTGGTGCTGGTGCTGGTGCTGGTGCTGGTGCTGGTGCTGGTGCTGGTGCTGGTGCTGGTGCTGGTGCTGGTTCGCAGTCGGTTCAACTTGTGAACCTTCTCCAAACCGGTTAGCTTTTTCCACAGACTAGAAAGCCCAGAGAACTACGTTGTTACATCACTGTATACGTTGTCATAAGTCTCAGCTTTCCCCGGAAACGCTAGCGTCAACTTCATAACAACATAACAATGACAATGGCGGACTACATCGTCTTTCTGCAAATGTTTCTCTTGGCTTTGCGAGCCAAAGAAAACAAAACATGCAATAATTAAATCTAGGGATGCATCGAATCCAGATTTTTGGGCTTCGGCCGAATACCGAATCCACTGGTTAAGATTCTGCCGAATCCGAAACCGAATACCGAATCCTACTCCCATCCTCAGTCCATTAACACAGTAAACACATTAATGAAGTAAACAACGTCCACAGCAGTGTATTTTTCATTTTATTTTATTTTAACTGTAAAAAAAAAAAAAAAAAAAAAAAAAACAGAATAGGCAACATTATGCCAGGAAGACAAGTGGGAAAAACTATTTTGACAATTACCATAAGACTATGTTTACCCTATCTCAAGATCCACTCAATATCCAATATATATATATATATATATATATATATATATATATATAAATATTCAAGTTGAATTGCCTTCTTTTGACTGAAAGTACTGCCAAACTACACTTTTTCTGCTCACAAGTTCCATTTTCACTTTCTCACAGCCTACTGCATTGAACGGTCTACCTACGTAACCACCTTCCCGTAGTCAACGGCGGCGTCATTACATCGACCAGAGTAGTGCAAGCGTAGGATTCAGTGGAAAGCCCAATATTCGGCCGAATCCTGGATTCGGTGCATCCCTAATTAAATCCTACTTTGCTTTACTTAGCTTAAAATATTTCTATTTTAGGTATATAATATATGGTCTATTGGTGAAGAAACATTGTTTACTGTGAGGGGGGATACATTTCGTCCCCACCGGGGAACATCACAACATTTTCGTTGGTGTTGTTGGTCACGATAACCCCGGCCCTAGCCACTGACCTAAGAAAGACTTGGTTCAAGACCGATTCAAGACCAGCAAAGAGTTTGTGCCGCACTAGAACCAGTTTTCCTGGCCGAGAGCCAGTTCTTTGGCTGTTGAAACTCAAAGAACTGGTTCGAGATTAGGAACCGGCTCTGAACCGGCTCTTAAAATGCCTCGGTGGAAACAAGGGTTGGGCATCGTTTGGATTTTAACAATTTGGATTCCAATTCCGATTCTTCCTTTCGATTCCGGTTCTTATCGATTCCGATTCTTTGAGGGGTGGAGTTGAAACGGGTCACATGACTATTTTCACAAATAAGAGGAAAGTTTTATTTTGATTCAATGGTGGGTTGCAGTTTCACTGGGCTTTTTCAACATAAAATAAAGCCACACTAGAGCACTGCTTACTGTGTTCCATGGCTGCAACACAACAAACACCTGGCAGCTACGGAAACCAAAACTTGCACATATTAAATTGGGAAGCGATGATCGGATTTGAAACCAAATCCTCTAAACGATTCCAAATGATTCCATTAAAGAAATGATTCTACTGGAATCGTAGTTTTTGAAACGATTCAAGGTAGGAATCGGTTCTCGATGCCCAATCCTAGTGGAAACTAGCCTCGTGAGACCGTCCTGATCTCGCGAGCTCCAGTTTTCCACTCACAGATCAGTCTGGCATCTTGAGACAGAGAAAATTTGGAGCCGTTCGCCAAACAACCGACCAATCAGCGTTGGTTTTGAGGCGGGTTTAGGTGTGACGCAATGAGAAGCGACTGTTCAGTCTAAACAACGTGGCGGCTTCCATGGATGAGATGAGCGTAGCTATCGTCAAGTTTTATCCGAATTAGAAAGTATTCCTTCATTGAAAGAAGAGCAAAAAACGGCACTGGAGGCTTTTCTCGGAGGAAAAGATGTTTTTGCTCTTCTCCCGACTGGTTTCGGCAAGAGTTTGATATATCGTTGATCTGATTGGTTGATTTGGCCTATCTATCACCAACAAAGGTGGTGATAGACAGATGGTTTATCCAATCAGCTAACCAGTATTTTCGCCCCTTCCCAAAAGTTCTCCAACGGAAAGTTCCCAGATGGATATGCCGAGCAAATGCGAAGCAATCCATCCGGCGGTGTCAGGTTAAGTGGAAACAGGCTATCAGCGAAATTCTGACTGTTTGCTGCCCTGGCTCCTAAATGGGGGAACAAGCTCCCCACTGACATCAGGACAGCGGATAAAAACACATCTCTAACCCTAACCCCCTAACCCTAACCCTAACCCTATATATATATATATATATATATATATATATATATATATATATATATATATATATATAGACATATTGGAAGCCGCTAATTCAACATAATGTAACTCTATGTTGTTGACATTTTAACATTATATTTAAGGGAAAGGGGAAGTTTGAGCCACTGCAGAGCTGTTGTGTGAATATTTGAATATAGAATACATTTAGTAGCTAGAGATTTACTCAATGTTGTTGTGACTGGAATGTTCCACCTGAAAAACGACCATCTATAGTCCCTTTGAGGCAAACCATAGTGTAAAATGTTACTCGTGCTTTGTTTATAACCTATATGTGACTTTGCAACTTTCCTAGTATATTAAAAAAGATAAAACAGATGGATCATCAAAACGAGATAAAACAGCTTACATTAATTAAGTTGTAATAGTTTGAGGAAAGTTGTGGTTTTCAAGACTTTTTGAGCAGTATCAGATGTGATGAGATATACAGATATGCAGTGTGTGTGTGTGTGTGTGTGTGTGTGTGTGTGTGTGTGTGTGTGTGTGTGTGTGTGTGTGTGTGAGCAGCAGCTGAAGGCTGGGTTTACAATTAAATAAAGAATCGTATGTATTTGTCGTGTGAGCTTTGACTGAACATCTGTTGTCTCATCTGCTCCATCTAATTGTGTTTTTACTTTGGCTGGAAAAACTTAAAAACCAGCTTCAAACTAAAACAACCGTATAGGGAAACATTGGGTTTTATCTCACTGACCAACATCCATCCCACACACCCTGGTTTAAAGCCCATCAGAGGTGAATGTGACAAATATCACAAAGATAAACGGCCTCTTGCACTTGAGATTAAAGACACCAGAGGACGAATGAGCCATGAGCCTGATTTACCCGATGAAGTGACCCAAGAAGACACCACCGTTCAAACATATCTTCAGAATAAAGCTGACATTTTTCAGTTTTAAGAGATATCTGACAACATCTAACTCCGTATTAGCCAAAGTTTCGTGCTTGCAACTTTTGTTGCCCTTCTTCTATCCTTTTTTCTTCCGTTTACATTGATTTCAAAGCTCTCGGTGGCAAAAAAAAAAAAACTTTAAGTAGAAATGGATCCACTTTGTAAGAGAGCTGGATTGATCTAACTTTGACAGCTCTAACAGCAGATATAGATAAATGCCTGGCCCGAGTGAAAAGATAACGACAGAGGCTGAGTCACTGTTCCACAAGTTCCACAGCAATTTTAACGAGCCTGGAAACTTTGTGTGTATCAAGTGGAAAAAAAGGGTTTGAACATAACAATGCCGATGACATGAAAATGATGTTGTTTGTTGCAGAGACGTTACACAGAGCGCACGTTCCCCTGTGGTGGGAATATTTCAAATCCAGCTGTATTCTGCAGAAAGCTCTCTGATAGGAAGCAACAATGTCGGATATGTTTTTATTGCCTTTTGATCAAACACAAAGAGAATTTTCAGCATTAGAAGAGCATCCTTAATAATATAACGTTCTCTTAATGCCTGTAGTGTGCCATCTGTACTGTATGGTGTTGAGATAAACAACGGCGGTATGTTTTTCATGTAAGCATACACCTATGGATGTACAGACTTATGACTGTGGATACTACAGCTACTACATTTGATCCTTGGTCTTTTTTCTGTTTTATGTTATGTGCCTTGTACTGTTTTTGTCTGTAAAATGTACAGACATTTCAATAAATGCATGGTTTAAAAAAAAGCAGAGCATTCTTAATCCACATACTCTATTCTTATGAAAGAAGGTAAACTGCTGCTCACACAGAATGTGAACAGAGTCATTTAGTTGGTCTTTATATCAGTTTTATATCACTTGCAGCTCATATATTTGTTGCTGTCGGTTACACAGTACTATGAAAAGCTCTGTGCCTTTCAGCAGCGGAGAATTTAACAAGACTATTATATGAAATAAAGTGGTCATAAGATACATTTGTTATACGCGGCTGATTAAATTTGGATTATTACTTTTTCTGGGCAGATGTCTATAAGATGAGTAAAGGCACTTCTTTGGGTTTACAACTTCTTAAACCTTTTTACACCATGGCCTCTGAGACTGAGACTCAATTCTGATTGGCTGGCAGGGCTGTTCTCATGAACTATTCGTACATAGAGCTATGAAAAGTAATGCACTGTAATTCTCAAGGCCGTTTTATGGTTGTGCGTAGAATCGACGGCGTACCAATGCAGACCCCTCTGCGTCTACGCCGGACCCTACGCCGTAGCCTGACGTCACCTCTCAAAAAATGTAACTACGCGTCACAGTGACGCACGTCGCTCGACCGTGGCTTGGTTGCATTTCCCCCGACTCATTTCCTGGTTCTCCTTCTCCATCAACAACATGAAATCAAGGAGAGGGTTAACTTTTCCTGCTACAGATTTCCCACCGTGGTCAGAAAGAACAGGGGAGACACTTTGTTTCTCTCACTATGACTCTGGAGTCGCTACTCGCTCCGAAGCTAATCGCTGTCACTCTCTCACTTCTCCCTCACTCCATCACCCACTCCCCACACACACACACATGCCGGCTCGATGCACACACCAGCGCACAAGTATAAACATCAGGCCACTTACGTAGGCTACGGAGAAAGCTCTGCGTGGAGCCTCCGCAGAACTGTAAAACAGGTTTTATGTATAATGTAAGTTACACATGTAACACAGAGGGCTTTTAAGCGGGGGGAGTGAAGTTTGTGTCCTGAAAGAAGTTAACTTGAAAGAAATGCTATCGTTGCTCTTGCTTCTTCTATCTGACTGTGTTTTTAGCTCCTTCCATTGCCCCTTAAATGACCATGAATGAATAAAATAAAAAAATCAATTAATGCAGCTTTAAATGTCAGTAGCAATAGCAATAGTTCTATGGCTTCAGCACATTTCAGGGTTTTCCCTACCATTATAAGGCTTAGGCACAGCACCCGAGCCGTTTTGGGCACCACTTAAGCCGAATGAATGTAAAATCAATGTGACTAACTGAATGACTTCTCTCAGATCTAATGATTGTAGGCGGTCCCGAGTGGACTTCTTTAGCAAGTTATGTCTTTAAGCTTCTTTAATGGTTATTTATTCATTCTCTGCTTTAGCTTTGCCAACATTTAGACTAGGGATGCACCGAATCCAGGATTCGGCCAAATATAGGGCTTTTTTCCCACCGAACCGAACCCTACGCTTGCACTACTCGTGCTACGCTGGTCGACGTGGACCGTTCAATGCAGTAGGCTGTGAGAAAGTGAAAATGGAACTTATGAGCAGAAAAAGTGTTGTTTGGCAGTACTTTCAGTCAAAAGAAGGCCATTCAAGTCCAGCTACATGTTCAATTTACAATGCCGATTTGTCTCGTAGTGGCGAGGACCCTAAACTATACACAACATCACCGCTGTTACAACATCTGGTATGAAACATCCGAAAGAATACGAGTTGTGCATGAAGGAATCTACAGACAGCAGCCAGAATGCAGCAACTTCAGGTACGCCAAAGGAAGGACAGTCACAGCTAAAAACTGGTGTTAACCAGACAGTGCCTCTCCCGGGCTGTCAGCCGTTCTCTCAGCAAATGAGTCTCCCTACAGTGGGAGCGGAGCGACCAAAGGGTTAGGGTTAGAATCTTAACCAGTGGATTCGGTATTTGGCCGAACCCCAAAAATCTGGATTCGGTGTATCCCTATTTTAGACACAGATATAATAAGGGTCCAAAATGAAGGGGAAATTGCAATGTTTTTTTATTTAATTTATTGAAAAACGTTTTATTGAAGGAGGACCCCTTAAACCCCCTGCCAAATACGTCCACCTAAGTCTCTGCAAACCTTAGGAAAACACTGCATTTAACAGTTTTGCTAAAGCGCTGCCTTTCAAAAATGTTCTTCCTCATTATGTCGTTGACTTGGTTCAGATTTTTGCAAATATCACACGAGGGAAACATAACCTCAGTAACACCACGAGGCTCATGGTAAAACAGGTAATTAGTGACATTTCTGTGTGCGTGTGTATGTGTGTGTGTGTGTGTGTGTGTGTGTGTGTGTGTGTGTGTGTGTGTGTTTCTTGAAACCAGATGTTGATATTGTAGTTTAAAAATTCTGTAATCAGAACCCTTTTGTACTTGCTTCATGTTGTGAAGCAATGCAAGAACCATAAACTCTAAAAGAGCTATTACATGATCTTTGTAACCAAAAAAAAGCAAGTGTACAATTGTCATGGATTCCATGGAGGCAAAGAAACTTCTTTGTTAACCGTTACAATTAAAGAGCCTTCACCTTATTGTTTAAAATGTATACAAAAATATCTGCAAAACTTACGAACACACAGGTTTCCACTTTCATAGAAGCCGGGGCAGCACTGAGAGCGTCGCCTGTACATCGTCCTCACGCCTCTTCTGTACGCCGTCTTGTAGCTGATTCTGCACACACGCACACACACACACACACACATGCACGCACGCACACACACACAGCCACATGCACGCACGCACACACACACACACACACACACACACACACACACACACACAGAATTTCCATTAAAACAGTGCAACTACATTTACTAAGGAGGTGGTGTTGTGGTTCTGCACTGTGAAAACAAAAGATTTGCTCACATAACTACACTTCTGAAAGACGAGCGACACTTAAACGTTTAAGGGAGGTTCTCCCACTCATCCAAGGAAGCTGATGTTGTCTGACATTTCAGCTTAAGATCAGTGACTCAGCTCTTAGCTGGAGGAGCTAAACCAGTGCCTATAAAGCTTAATGTGGTCATTAAAGCCGATACGCTGACGGTCGCTCATCAAAATGACCACATCAGACGGAGCTGAGCGGCCGGCGTTGGGTAGTAGACACCAGTGACTGACTGCTTCTGAACCCTAGCAACAGACGTTCAAACAGTACAAGATGTACAGCGTTTGACATACTGCATATACTAGGATGAGAACTGACTGGATAATGTCTCTGAGATCAAGAAGGAAAGGCAATCTAATGTGATCACATGAATTGTTTAAAAAATTGTTTCTTTTTTTTTTAAAGATTATGTTTTTTGGGCATTTTAGGCCTTTAATTCCACAGGACAGATGAAGACATGAAAGGGGAGAGAGAAAATCCATGAGAAACGTGACGGATAATAACCTGAAGGTTGGCCATATGTTTTTTGATCGTACTGATTCTATTGCTTGTCTCTGTGTGTATTTGTGAATGTGTCCTTGAATTGTGTATTTGTTGCCTTGCTTTTGAGAGGGTAGGGGTGCTGGGAAGGATGCAAGGTGTCTTTAATGTTTAATGCTTTTCTGTAATGCTCTGGATGCCAATAAAAAACAAAAATAAAGGGGAGAGGCAGGGGGGAATGACATGCAGCAAAAGGCCGCAGGTCGGAGTCAAACCCTGGCCCGCTGCGTCGAGGAGTAAACCTCTATATATAGACGTCCGCTCTACCAGGTGAGCTATCCGGGCACCTGTAGGTCCCTTATTTTAATAGCACAGCTGAAGAATAAAAGGGGAGAGAGAGGGGGGAATGACATGCAGCAAAGGGCCGCAGGTCAGAGTCGAAACCGCGGCCGCTGCGTCGAGGAGTAAACCTCTATATACGGGCGCGCACTCAACCAGGTGAGCTAGCCAGACGCCCTCGAATGTTTTTTTTTTGGCGCTTTGAGCACCACAAGCCACGTTAATGTTAAATATAACTGTACAACCAACTATTTATTCACTTTACTTTTATTTAATTTATATTTATTATTTCCTGTTCTGATTCGGACGGTTTATCTCTAGAGTGTCTTTTTGTACTTTTCCCTCTATCTATCCCTCGCTGCTGCAACATTGTGCATTTCCCCGTTGTGAGATTAATTAAGGACTGTGAATCTTGAATCTAGTTCTATTATGTTGAAGAGAATGCAAACATGTCTACGGCCGATATCTCCAACACTGGGACACCAAAACTTTTTTTTTTTTTTGATTTTGGGGTGAACTGTCCTTTTAAGAACAAGCAAAAATGCGAAACACTAGAGCTGCAACGATTAGTTGATCGATAGAAAAATAAGCGCAACCTATTTTGACAATCGATTAATCGTTATTTTGAATGCAAAAACTGCAAAAAATGCTTTTTTTTCCACCTCACAAATATCCCCTGTTCTTTTCTGTTTTATATCATATTAGACTGAGTATCTTAGAGTTTTTGACAAAACAAGACATTAAAAGACAATCACCTTGGACTTTGAGGAACTGGGATCGACATTTCATAGACAAAATGATTAATCAATTGTGGCCGGGTTAGCCAGTCCTTCCAGAAAAATAAAAAAAAAAAACTATTCTTTTGTGATTGTTGTGGGCAAAAATCCTTGATTACGTGACACGTTTTCTTAAAAAATGCGATGGAATACGCAGGATATTTATGCAATTTTATGTGATGAAATTGCGGGAACTTGAAAAAACTGCGGTTTCATCATGGCTTCATCGCGGGGTTTGCAGCTTTCCGTTGATATTCACGTCGCGTAATTACGTCACTTCATAACGTTCCCATGGCAACAGGGGAAAATGGCTGCTCTTGTGCGAAGTAAATGCAACATTTTTCAACTTTCTGCTAAGATATATGTGACTTTATATGTGTGTGTGAATGATGAATCATGCAAGCCCCGCATATTTTGCGTGGAAATCAGCAATTTATGCGGCGAAAGTGCGGCGTCAAATGTGGCCCCCGCATAAATATGCGGACTTTGGCTGACTATGCATTGAATTATGCGATCGCATAATCGCATTTTTCCGGAGGGACTGGTTAGCTCAGTTGGTAGAGCAGGCGCACATATATAGAGGTTTACTCCTCAAAGCAGCGGCCGTGGGTTCAACTCCGACCTGCGGCCCTTTGCTGCATGTCATTCCCCCTCTCTCTCCCTTTTCATGTCTTCATCTGTCCTGTGAAAATAAAGGCCTAAAATGCCCCAAAAAAGATTAATCAATTAATCGGCAGATAATCGGTAATGAAAATAGTGGCCGGCCTAATAAACACTGAGTGTGAGGATCTGCTTCGTTCCTCGTTCAATACTTTACCACAGTAAATTGAATATTTGCAGAAAGATTATTTCTGCACTTTGAAGGCGCCACCACATTTGATAAATTGTGGCATTTTATGGACTAATTAAAAAATAATCAAGACATTCCACACTGCAGCTTGGATGTGTTGCTGTCTGAGTCCATACCTGTGTCTGGTGCATTTGAACCAGTTGAGGATGTCGGTGCAGCGGGTGTAGTAGACCTGGTCGAATGGATGAGCGTAGGACTCCTGCACCGTCACTGCATAGCTGGAGGGATAGAAAAACACAATCAGAGATTAACGGGGTGCCTAGAAACTGTTGAATTGATGCATTCATTCCCAAATCTTGAGTAAATATTTCTCATTAATAAATCAAAAAAGCAGCGTGTCACACATCAAATTAAAGAGTTTTTCCAATTACCCTCAAGGCTTTACTGAAGTCCAAAAACTCTATTATAATATACAATATTTAAAAAAAGGCTAAACATCATAGAGGTACGTTCTTTTTCTCATGACTCTCAATAATGTTTCCTTTTAAAACAGATCATCAGGAAGTCAAGTATTGATCCCGAGATAGAGAGCGCAGCCGTGTCCTTGTGGTGCAATTTATTAAACCTGAAAAAATGTCATTGATTCTTTGGAAGCACTTTAAAAAGCTTTATTTTTATCTGCCTAAAAACCACAAGCATTTAGGATTTTCAAGACTCCTGACACAACTTAAAGTGCTCATTTTATGCTTTTTGGCTTTTTCCCTTTCCTTTATTGTGCTATATATCTTTTTTGTGCACATTATAGGTTTACAAAGTGAAAAAGCCCAAAGTCCACCCCAAAGGGACTTACCATCTCCAACAGAAAACACTGTTCACTAACTGCTCCAAACAGCTCTATTGTAGTCCAGCCTTTACTTCAGAGACAAACGTGGTCACTTTGGAACACACGTTATAATGCTCACCTAGCTGCTAGCATGGCACGCCCTCATACTCTGCTTCTGACTGGCTAGTAGTCCTTACCTAGCTACTGAGCATGTGCGACTCCCAACAAAGATAGAACAGAAGTGAGAGGTCTCACTCTGTAGCTAAAACAGAGAGCTCAACACACAGGGTGAAAAGAGGAGCTGCAGCAATGTGCAGTACAACAAAAAGATGGTGTTTTTTGAAAATTAAACCATGTAAACCTATTCTGGTACAACCTCTAAATACAATTATGAACCTGAAAATGAGCATAATATGAGCACTTTAACTTTGGATTTCTAGAATTTTCTGTTTTATGCAGATTTGGTTTTCCTGTAACAATGCACGTCTGACACAGCTGGATAAAAGGTCACTAAACTGAGTCTAACCTTTAGCAAGGAGTGAAAACTGTTACGGTCATCGGAGGGAATATACTTTTCCACAATTCCCACTGATTACAATGAGAGATTATTGATCACAGTGCCTGCACTCTGAGTTGCTCTCATCAGAAATGACATTGTGCTTTAACTCAGCAGAGGCACTGAGTGCTGAGACCACTCAAGCAGTCACATTACCATCGCTGTGGATTTACGGCCTCAGCGTGTCCCCAGGAGTAGACCTTTTGATTACTGGCGAAACCCTCAGTCTTGATTTGTGGCGGGGAGTCCATTAGTTCAATGCGGCGTTTTGAGCGCTGTTATTTCCCTTTGAATATTGAGAAGAGGAGCCTGAATTGGGGAAACTGACCTCTCCCAGTGGCTGCACACGTTGGGGTCGTCCGGGTTGAGGGGCGACGCCAGAGAGATCAAGCCGAACAGGTGGAGCCACAGCAGGGCTTGGGGGGAAACCCCACGGGCCCCCATTGTCCTCCTCCCTCCGTCCTGTGGGGAGGAGAGAGAGACAGTGAGGATGAGAAACATTTCACCTTTAAAAAAAAGGGACGTGGTGGGCATAAATCAGAAAAGAAGCCGCAATGTGAGGACAAAACGTAACTCTGGCATCAAGGCTTGAGGAAAAACAGGCAACCATTTATTTGCGATCTCCAGAAATAATAAGGAAAAGAAAAACAGTGAGGGAAAACGTTCAGTATGACTCACAAAACAACAAGCTCAACAACTAAACAGTGTGTTGGTGCCGTGGTGGAAAAGTAACCAAGAACATTCACTCACATACTGAGTGTTTCCATTTTCTGCTACAACAACAACTTGGAGGAAAATATTGTACTTTTACTGCACTACATTTATCTGACAGATATAGTTACTTGTTACACTTAAGAGTTTTAATACATTAAAAAAATATGATAAAAAAAAACGGTAACACTTTACTTGAAGGTATCTCCACAAGAGTGACATGACACTGTCATGAACACATGACACAGTCATGACACATGAACCCTAACTCTAACTCTAACCATAACCATAACTTGTCATGACAAAAACCAAATGACTAAAGAGAAGCGTTATGTCATTAACGTTTATGACTTGTTTATAATGTTTACAACACGTTCATGACAGCGTCATGTCACTCTTATGTAGATACCTTCAAGTAAAGTGTAACCAAAAAAACATATGATAAGCCAATGCAGTGTTAATGATTAAACCCAAGATTTTGGGCTTGAGGTCTTAGTTGGGACCCTGTGTCACATTTCAGATGTTGTTGTGGTTGTGTATATTTCTGTTCCCTGTTGTGTATATTTCTGTATTTCCTGTTTTATTTTGATAGTCTGTTTTTCTCCCTTGTCTTGTCTAGTTTTACTTCCTGTGTTTTCCCGCCTTTTTTAATTACTCTGCCCACTCCTAATGTGTTCCACCTGTTCCCCAGCCCTAGTGTCACCTGTTCCTTGTTTTCTCGTTTACCCTGTGTATTTAGTTTCTGTGTTCCCTGTGTCTGTTGTCAGATTGTTTGTTTCTGTAGTGTCTCCGTGTGTCAGTTTAAGTCAAGTTCTGTTTTCCTTTTGTCTCAAGTTCCTGGTTTTTGGACTACTTTTATTTTTTGGATTCCCTGTTCTCTTGTTTGCTCTTCACTCTGGAAGAAGTTTTTGCCCTCTGCATTCGGGACTCCTTTTGTTGATGTGAACTTTGTTTTTTGGTCAAATAAAATCCTCAAGCTCAACTTTCGCTTGCCTGCTCTCTGCGTTTGGGTTCTCTAATTCCCTGAGTTGTGACAGATGTCTATGAGTTGTTAGCAGTTCCACCTAAGAGTGCCAATCAAATAGTTGTTTGAGGCCCAAAGAAGTCAAACTATCCAATATTTCACAATAACAAAAACAGCAGACAGAGGAAAGTCCAAAAGTTTATTTTTTCTTTGCTTTTGAATTAATCATCTCACGACCGCTCAGATTAATCTGGTGACCAGGCATGGCTCTACACCGGGGCTAAAGCCATGTAACAAATCTGTGTAGCCCCAGGAAAGTCCCCTCAAGCAATTAAGTATTTTTATTTTTGGGTTGGGTGCTGTCTGCTGTATGTGCTTGTGCATGTTGGGCGGCCATGCAGCCACAAATAATACAACACCATACAACCGAAATGCAACGATGACAACAACAAGTGCATTTATTCCATATGCATAAACACTGTCACACTGTCACTATCACATGACACAGTCATGACACATGAACCCTAACTCTAACCCTAACCATAACTTGTCATGACAAAACCGAATGACACTTACTAAAAGAAGCGTTATGTCATAAACGTTTAAGACTTGTTTATAACGTTTATGACACGTTCATGACAGTGTCATGTCACTCTTATGTAGATACCTTCAAGTAAAGTGTAACCACATGGGAAAGAACACGTATTTGCACAAATGTTCAAGTAAGTTGGGCAGGGGGTGTAAAGCAATGGAAGGAAATAAAAAGTAATTTTACTGTAATTTACAAGGGTGGCACAGAGCAGACCCTTGCAATGAATAAACTAAGATGACTAACATAAAAATGGATACGAGCTGCAATTTCAAAAACAACAGCAGACTATGTCACTGTCGGTGGCCAATGTCATAATACAAAAAGCAAAAGGGATGCAACTAGGGTGTAAATATGGAAATTTTCTGAAATTCCGAATGAGTTCACAAGGCAATGAAACTTCTGCTTGGGGGTGAGGGGAGGGAGATCCACTGTTATTTTCTGCGGCGCAAAGGGACGGTGGCTGAATGCACGTCAGGAGAAAAGAGCGAGTGCTGTGAAAGTTGAAACCTCTGGTACTTTATGCAAGATGAAATAGCAGGACACGCATGCACTGCTGAGAATGCCAATCAGCAAGCAAACAACTCAATGTGGGGTTGTGTGCCTGACATAACCAATCTTGTTTTCCACAGAAATAAACTCACTGTTTTACATAAAGGTTGGATACAACAGTAAAGGCAGCAGCCAGTGGGGAATCATCACTCTTTACCCAAGTTGTCAATTTCTTTTGCTCAAATGGGAGAAAGAAATTTCAGTGCAAAAGAGTTTAAGGTAGCATTGATTTTTAGCAGCATAGATATTATTATTGTTGTCATGTATCCCCATGTTTACAGCTCTGATGCAAGGGGAGAATTGCAGATAGAAATTCCGGATAAAATCATAATCAAAACCTTTTTTTTTCACACCAGTCTGAATTCCAAACATCCTGATAGGACGAATATCTCCACTGAGGCACCTTTATCTTCAAAATGCTTGTGCAATTAATGTTTCCGGGGAGTGTTTAGTGTTAGTTTTGAGTGTGTAGGTGGTTGACGGCAGCTTGTGGGCATGACAGTGACATCCTGAAAGCCTCGAGAAGGGACCCATTCCTCAGGCCATGACCATTTCAGAGGCACACTGACAGCCCTGGAAAATCATGGTGATGATGAATAAACCCATGAGTGACAGAGGTGGTACGAGCCAAATTCTCCCACACACGCTGTCCCGTAAAGGAATGACATTATGATGTTCATTTGTGGACAACTGCTGGAGTGTTCTCATTAGGTTTAATATGAATCCAGGCCACAAGGAGACACTGAGAAATCAGACAAGATGGATGTTTTTTTTTTGTTTTTCTCACAGGTGTCTGCTATGTGGAGACGGACGGGCTGCAGACAGTGAATCAGCCTCTGTGAGATGAATTGATAGGGACGATAAGTCAACTTTGACGTAAACAACTGCATCGCTGACATGTGACATAGAAGATAACAATTACATAGTAAAGTGAGAGAGACAGTTGAGCTTGGGATAGGTTAAAGGCAAAAACTCATTCTCAATGTAATGTTCATTTATGAAGACATTTTATCAAATTATTCATTCATTCATTTTGCCAACCTCATTTGTAGAATTAAAGTAGGGAAGATGCTTTACTCTACCAAGCTAGTTTTTTTTTTCATTTTTAAAATCCAAAAACGAATTCCACGTGTATGTTGTTGTATTTTGAGAGGCTTAAAGGTGCTGTAGGTAGGATTGCGAAGATCCAGGACTTAGCAAAAAAATTTGAACATTAACAACTTCTCAGTCCCTCCCCCCTTTCCGCTAAAGCCCAAAACGGTCTCCTAAGCCCCTCCCCCCACAAGGGAGAATGAATGCGTGTGTATGAGCAGTGATTGACACGCAGTTAGACACTCCCCCTGGCCCTGATTGGTGTTTTATAAATCTTACCTACTGCACCTTTAACTAATAAAACCGTAATGTTATTTCTTGTTAAAATGGATTTTATAGAATTGGTATCGAAAAAAAGGATTGTTCAGGAAATCAAATTCACAGTATCGGTATTGGGAGGGGTATACAAAAATTTGATCGATACCCAGCTCTATCCTGAGGATTAGCCAGTCCTTCCAGAAAAGAGTTTTTTTTGTGATTGTTGCGGGCAAAAATCCTTGATTTTCTTAAAAAATGCGATGGAATATGCGGGATATTTATGCAATTTTATGCAATGAAGCAGAAACTGCGGTTTCATTGCGGGGTTTGCAGCTTTTCAATGATGTTCACGTCGTGTAATTACGTCACTTCATAACGTTCCCATGGCAACAGGGAAAAATGGCTGCTCTTGTGTGAAGTAAACGCAACATTTTTCAACTTTCTGCTAAGAGATATGTGACTTTTTTGCAACGAAAATGTGTGGATTATGAAATCATGCAAGCCCCGCATATTTTGCGCGGAAATCGGCAATTTATGCGGCGAAAGTGCGGCGTATTTGAAAAAATGCGGCCCCCGCATAAATATGCGGACTTTGGCTGATTATGCATTGAATTATGCGATCGCATAATCACGTTTTTCTGGAGGGACTGATTAGACAAAAATACTTTTATATTTTGTGAGAGCCAGCTCTAACCAAGGAGCATGTCCAGGGATTTCATTTCAGTTGAGAGACAGTTCAAACCTAATGTCAAACAGGAACCAAAAATGTCACCTGGAGACACAAAATGCAGCTTACCTTGAGCAAAGGTGTGTGTGATGAATGGTAATCTATTGTGGAACTGAACTCTATCACAACAAAAAGACCCCCAGTGGACGAGGATGGGGCTGGACCTCTGGATGCCTGTTTGGAACACAGAGAGGAAAACACTAAGAACAAATATATAGTATTACCATGGAAACACACATACACACACACAGACACAAAATAAAAATTTGATTGGGTCCAGTCAGATGTCAAAGAGGACGACTCTAAATGTCTGAATCCTCTTTGATGCTTTTGAGTTGAAGAAAGTCCTCTTTACAAACTATTTTTTTCTTGATATTTTTGACAGGACAACATGACCTGTTACAGAACTTTTTATTCACAGATACGTTCATTGTCCCCAATTTTCTTTATAAACAACATAAAACAGCCGTATCCCTTAGACTGAAACAGAAGGCTAGTCTAGGCTATTCTCTGCAGAGGGACCAAGGAAAAACACAACAACTCAATATTTAGAGCCACGTTGCACCGTTGGGCTTCAATAATGATCCAGGGTCACTTACGCTTTTCTGGACTGGAAAACAAAATCAACATCCAAGTTCCAACAGTATTCTCCCCTGTCATGCAACACTGTGAGGACATCCACTAAATGGAAGTTGGAACCATTTCATTCTTCTATTTGAAATGTAAATAGCACATTTGGTGTCTGAATTATACCGTTTTTATCTGTTCAAATAGTTATTATTTAAGGAAAGAATAACTAAGGCAGCAA
Source organism: Sander lucioperca (assembly GCF_008315115.2). Taxonomy (NCBI): domain Eukaryota; kingdom Metazoa; phylum Chordata; class Actinopteri; order Perciformes; family Percidae; genus Sander; species Sander lucioperca. The sequence goes on from NC_050175.1 coordinate 37,692,611, forward strand.
CTAACAATTATTTTCATTGTCGTTTATTTTCTGGATGAATGGATCAGTTGTTTGGTCTCTAAAATGTCAGAAAATGTTGAAAATTGTGGATCCGTGTTTCCCAAAGCCCAAGATAACGTCCTCAAATGTCTTGTTTTGTTCCCAACTCAAAGATATTCAGTTTACTGTCACAGAGGAGAGAAGAAACTAGAACATATTCACATTTAAGTGACCAAGTCGGTTAATCGATTATCAAAAAAGTTTGCGATTAATTTATTAGTTAACAACTAATCAATTAAATCGTTTAATCAAGCTCTACATAAACACATAAAAACAAATTGAGCTCCTAAACCGGAGACATTTGGAAACACTTCTGACCCGTTTTGGTTTGGAATCTGCAGGGTTGTGTTGCAGTCTCAACGGCCGCAAACGGAGACCTTTGGCAACACCAACACTGACGCCGATGCTTCGCCGCCTGATTGGGTCATGACGTCTCGTTCTCTGAGACTAAGGAAATATTCATATTTAACAAGCTGGAATCAGAGAATGTCTCCTTTTTTTTCTCAAAGGAAATTACTCAAACTGATTAAAAATACTTGGCGAACAATTTAATGGTTGACAACTAATCAATTATTCAATTAAAGGTCCCATGACATGGTGCTCTTTGGATGCTTTTATATAGACCTTAGTGGTCCCCTAATACTGTATCTGAAGTCTCTTTTATATAGACCTTAGTGGTCCTCTAATACTGTATCTGAAGTCTCTTTTATATAGGCCTTAGTGGTCCCCTAATACTGTATCTGAAGTCTCTTTTATATAGGCCTTAGTGGTCCCCTAATACTATATCTGAAGTCTCTTTTATGTAGACCTTAGTGGTCCTCTAATACTGTATCTGAAGTCTCTTTTATATAGGCCTTAGTGGTCCCCTAATACTGTATCTGAAGTCTCTTTTATATAGACCTTAGTGGTCCTCTAATACTGTATCTGAAGTCTCTTTTATATAGGCCTTAGTGGTCCTCTAATACTGTATCTGAAGTCTCTTTTATATAGGCCTTAGTGGTCCCCTAATACTGTATCTGAAGTCTCTTTTATATAGGCCTTAGTGGTCCCCTAATACTGTATCTGAAGTCTCTTTTATATAGACTTTAGTGGTCCCCTAATACTGTATCTGAAGTCTCTTTTATATAGACTTTAGTGGTCCCCTAATACTGTATCTGAAGTCTCTTTCCCAAAATTCAGCCTTGGTGCAGAATTACAGCCACTAGAGCCAGTCCCACAATGAGCTTTCCTTAGGATGTGCCATTTCTGTGTCTGTAGCTATTGAGGAGGAGAGAGGGGGGGGCAAGGTGGAGAGTGGGGGTGTGGCGTTGACAAACTGCCACTTTGCTCGTTTGAAAGCCATGATGTCTCTCTCTCTTTCTCATGGGTGGGCCAAATTCTCTGGGCGGGCAAAGCAGAGAAAGGGGAGGTAACCTTTCCCCTTATGACGTCATAAGGAGGAAGATTCCAGATTGGCCCATCTGAGCTTTCATTTTCTCAAAAGCAGAGCAGGATACCCAGGGCTCAGTTTACATCTATCGCCATTTCTAGCCACTGGGGGACCATAGGCAGGCTGGGGGAACTCATATTAATGTTAAAAAACTTAAATTTCCATGCCATGGGACCTTTAATCTTTGCTGCCCAGAAAAGAACATCAATATAACAGCTGATTCACAACTTTTGAATGGTACTGTATACTGTATATACTGTATTATTATCTTTAAGGGATTCAGATAAGAGTTACATTTTGAAAACAGAAGTAAGGACTGCTCCAGAGCACAAAAACTGTGTGTGTCTCATGAGTAAGATGGTGCAGAGTTCCCCACACATACTGCAGTTTGCCCCAAATATTTGCACTGCAACAATGTCTTAATCATCACCTTGTAGTTAAATGGACTGGAGGACACTAAAACTGCAGAGAATTCACTTCCTCAAATTCATCTAATTCAGCACATACAGGTAGAAGCTTCTGTCTGATATTCCTTAGGATTACACCGAGAGATAATTCAGACCTATCAAACATTCAGTCGGCAGTGGTTTTACCTGAGCTCGGCCATATTTTATCACTGCAGTTCATGAAAATTAGAAAAGCAGCATTAGAACCGAAGTACTACAGAGCTTTGCGCTCTATAATGTGTGTGTACAATCTTTGTGTGTGTGTGTGCGTGTGTTTGTGTTCATTGGATGCTGTTTCTCATAAGCAGCAACTCACAGCGACAGAAAATCAATAAAAACACTGTTATTGTTAGTCAAACAATATTTTCCCGACCCTGATAAATGTCTCAATGTCAGGGTTTTGCAGAGCAGAGCTGTCGGCGGTGAGCTCAGACAGCGCTGCCAAGACGTGGTACAGACACTGGTATTACGGCTTTATAGGGGAAGAGGATATGATGTAATATACAGCACTGGTCGTGAGCTGAAATAACCATATTAAAATTAAACAAACAATCAGATAAGTGGTTTCCGATTGAACTAAATGCCCATTTCTTAAAGAAGAGTCATCCTATTTAATCTAGATAATAACAAAAACGTATGATCTCACCACCATATTTGATCTGAAATGCCTCTTGTTAGCTGAATATATACTGATTTATCAAATTCTGTATCAGGACTTTCTTTTAGACTAATCCTCACCGTAACGGTTAACTCTCACTCAGGGGCGTAGCACAACATTTTGGGCCCCGTAGAAAGTTACTCTCTATGGGAAGATTTTTATTTATTAAAAAGTAAATTATGAACCACAGAGGAACACAAGGAACCTCTCCAACATATATAATTATAAAGTGATTAATGGGGATAAACAACATATTTTCTACTGTACATCGCTCTGGAGTTAAAGGTGCTGTAGGTAGGATTGTGAAGATCCAGGACTTAGCCAAAAACTTTGAACATCGACAACTTCTCAGTCCCTCCCCCCTTTCCGCTAAAGCCCAAAACGGTCTCCTAAGCCCCTCCCCCCACAAGGGAGAATGAATGCGTGTGCATGAGCAGTGATTGACATGCAGTTAGACACCCCCCCCCCCCCCCCCGGCCCTGATTGGTCCATCTGAACAGGAGCGGTGGATTTTTGCAAATCACACTACAGGCTGTAGGTGGTGCCAGAGGAGCCAGAGAGAGATTTTTTTTTTTTAAATGACCTGCTTCATGTAGTTCTACTCCAACATAGGTAACCGTAGTTGTATTATCGCTTAGAGAGAGAGAGGGGATTACATGCAGCAAAGGGCCCAGGTTTGAATCGAACCCGGGCCTCTGCGTGGTATTTTCTATGTAGATTAGTGACAAAATGGCTTGATGTAAAAGGAGAGACAAAAAAATCAGGATTGTTCTGAGAGATCTGAATATGAGCTTTAGCGAAACATGAAATACAAACCAGATATTTAATGGTAATGAGTCACTGCAGCTCGAAAATGTAAATGCATAGGTCCAATAGTTTGGATTTAATTCACTCAACTCGATACAATCAAGTTACTTATTGCATGGCACAATGGGTATCTCCATTCCATGGGCTGCTTTCTGTAATGAACACACAGGTCAACACCCCCCACAGATTACTTTAAGATTACGATACAAGGTTTTCGCTCACACCAAATGGTTACAACAAATTGATCCACATCCACAGCCAGGACCAAAATGTGTCCACACACGCTCTGACCTTTGAGCTACCAAAGACTTGTTAAGCCATCTAAGCCATACAGATCCTAATGTGTCACTCAAAGCTTCATTGACCCTGTGGCCAATACTCTGCTCCACCATGATGGAGAGTTACAGTTTGCTGACAGTAGAAAGAGACAAGTCGATCTCTTCAGTGGTCTCCCAGGACTCTTTGGTAATCTAAACTCAAAAATGATAGCAAAGCAGCACACAGTTTACTGTAGCTGAACAGGCGAAAGGGTTACACTTGTCAAACACACCCAAATGTAGCCATATATATTATTAATAGAATAATACAATTGTATTGCCAGTATTTGCCAAGTACATTTAGACATAAAAGGAATGTATCCTCTGCATTAAGCCCATCCTTACTAATTAGGAGCAGTGGGCAGCCATAGTCCGGCGCAAAGGGACCAACTATAGTTGTAGCATTTAGTCTTGCATTGCCAGACCTATCTCTACAGCGCTGTGGAGTCTGGCTACACCACACATACATTATAGTATAGGAGAAAAAAACGCTCTGGGTTGTTTGCATTTCTTTAAACCAATCACAATCGTCTGGGGCTGAGATAAGCTCTGGACGCAACGACAGTAGCTACGCAAAATAGTCATTGCACCCCGCAAAAGAAAACACCACATACAATATTAAATGACGTTTACAATACAATAACGTGAGTATCACCGTGTGTACTTCGTCCACAGCAATCCCACCAATCGATCCCAAAACGTCCCAGTTAGAGAGGAAATGTGGTAAACATATTCTTTGTAAATCTTTACAATCATTCCCTGAAAGACCCAAGCAGGCCTGCCTTGTTGCACGATCCAAATTTTCATTAAAACTTGCCATTTTCAGGTTTGTTGTTGTTTCCCCGAGGTGAAGGGATTTTGAGAACGGCAACGCACATAGAGCGGAAGGCAATTATCCTGGAAATGTACTTTCGTAGATCCAGACCACCTAGCATTTAGTATTTGCCAAGTACATTCATACAAGTAATGTAACCTCTGTATTTAACCATTCCACACTAATTAGGAGCAGTGGGCAGCCTACGTGCCCTTAGCGTAGTGCCTATGTTAAGGGCAATAGCAGGAGTTAACGAGCATGTAGTCTGGAAGTACATTTACAGTACAAGTAGGCTACTTTGCTTCCGCTTTGTGTTTCAGCAACAGACTCAAACATTTTTTATAAATTAATCAAATGGTTCGTCAAAGAAATATTACACTACCTCAGACATTTAACACATTTAACAAATCATGAGCACTGTCAAAGTAATGTATTTTCTCCAACAGACCAAAGTCTTGAGCTTCTGTACATGAGCAGATGTTATAACGATGGGGGAGGTAGTGAACCCTAACCTCAGTGACCCTATCTCTTTGCACAGGGTCTATAAGAGCTACGCTCAATTGGCAATGCACCAGTCTGTGAAATCACCCTAATCCGTCCATTCACCCTTCATCTCGCCCTGATTAATGGTCACCTATAGGCAAAGCAGAGCTGAGGATGGAGGGGTGGTATTGATGCTCATGGAGCCCGGTCAATAAATTGATCACTTTAGTCCCTTCTATCTTTAAGACACGCTACTTTTGTTGATTAAGGGGTTTTCGCATTTCACTGCAGATGGTTTTAAATATTAGTTCTTATTAAACTTGCAAAACAGGCTCAATAAAACAGCCCAGAAATCTCTACAGGTCACAAAAACTATAAAGTGAGATCTTCAGAATAATAATGCATGCCACTGCTGCATGTATAATGCGCCAAGTGACTTAAAGGATAAGTGTGGTCATCTTCTGTATGTTTTTTTTGGTGTCAAGAAATCCAATCAGAAGACCAGCAGGAAGTTACAATAATCATTTGCAATGCCCTTGTTCACTTCCCCTCGGCACTTTATATTATGTAGAATCACATGGGAGGCCTCTTAACAAACGAGGGGGCAGGGTCCGAGTCGAGCGGAAGATTTTTCATGGAGCGCATTTAACCCTTCAGACTTCACAAATACTTTTCAGTGACAAATCAATAAAATAGCTGTTTTCAGTGAATGATATATGATCTTAAAGTGGGATCATCAGTGTCTTCAACATCAACGAAAAATATTTATTTAGCCGCTATTGGTTTCTGTACGTTAGAGTGGTTTAAAACAATTGAATTTTCACAGTCGGATTATTCCAGCACCACATGAATGCAGCACAAATGCCTCAGCCTCTCGCAATGTTAATGAAAGTGAAAATGAATGAATGTATCCGCCCCGTGAAAGAAAAAAATATATAATTTGGTGGCCCCCCTGCATTAGCTCTGAGGACCCCCTAGGGGCGCCGGACCCCCTGTTGAAGATCTCTGCTCTAGTGAGTGTTTGTGGCAGCAGGGCCTTGTGTGTGTGATTTAGTTTAAATAAACTACAATGTGTGTGGTCACACTTCTCCGGGAACCATCACCTTATCGTGGTGGAGAGGTTTGTGTGTCCCTATGAACCTGAGGGCTGTGTTGTCTGGAGCTTTGTGCTCCTGGTAGGGTCTCCCAAGGCAAAGTGGTCTCAGGAGAGGGGCCAGACAAAGAATGGTTCAAAAACACCATGAAAAAACGAGGTAGAGATGATGTGACCCTGCCCGGAGGAAGCCCGGGGCCCCCGTCTGGAGCCAGGCCCAGATGGAGGGCCCGTCAGCGAGCGCCTGGTGGCCGGGTTTGCCACGGAGCCCGGCCGGGCACAGCCCGAAAAAGCTACGTGGCACCTCTCTCTCCAATCCATGGGCCCACCACCTGTGGGAGGAACCGCTGGGGTCGGGTGCGCTGCCACATGGGTGGCAGTGAAGGTCAGGGGCCTCGACGGACCAGACCCGGGCAACAGACGCTGGCTCTGGGGACGTGGAACGTCACCTCTCTGTGGGGGAAGGAACCGGAACTTGTGCGGGAGGTGGAGCGCTACCAGTTGGATCTGGTGGGGCTTACCTCTACGCACAGTCTCGGTTCTGGAACCATACTCCTGGATAGGGGTTGGACTCTTTTCTTCTCCGGAGTTGCCCAGGGTATGAGGCGCCGGGCGGGTGTGGGGATACTCACAAGTCCCCGGCTGAGCGCCGCTACGTTGGAGTTTACCCCGGTGGACGAGAGGGTCGCCTCCCTACGCCTGCGGGTTGTGGGGGGGAAAACTCTGACTGTTGTTTGTGCGTATGCACCAAACAAGAGCTCGGAGTATTCGGCCTTCTTGGAGACCCTGAATGGAGTCCTGTATGGGGCTCCAGTAGGGGACTCCATAGTTCTGCTGGGGGACTTCAACGCGCACGTGGGCAATGATGGAGACACATGGAGAGGCGTGATTGGGAGGAACGGCCTCCCTGATCTAAACCAGAGTGGTTGTTTGTTGTTGGACTTCTGTACTAGTCATGGATTGTCTATAACGAACACCATGTTCGAACATAGGGATGCTCATAAGTCAATGATCGATTTTATAATCGTTTCATCTGATCTGAGGCCGTATGTTTTGGACACTCGGGTGAAGAGAGGGGCAGAGCTGTCAACTGATCACCATCTGGTGGTGAGTTGGGTCAGAGGGTGGGGGAAGACTCTGGACAGACCTGGTAAACCCAAACGGGTAGTGCGGGTGAACTGGGAACGTCTGGAGGAGGCCCCTGTCCGACAGACTTTCAACTCACACCTCCGGCGGAGCTTTTCATGCATCCCTGTGGAGGCTGGGGGCATTGAACCCGAGTGGACAATGTTCAAAGTTTCCATTGCTGAAGCTGCGGCGGGGAGCTGTGGTCTTAGGGTCTTAGGTGCCTCAAGGGGCGGCAACCCACGAACACCGTGGTGGACACTGGTGGTCAGGGAAGCCGTCCGACTGAAGAAGGAGTCTTTCTGGGATATGTTATCCCAGGGGACTCCGGAGGCAGTTGCAAGGTACCGAAGGGCCCGAAGGGCTGCAGCCTCTGCCGTGAAAGAGGCAAAGCAGCGGGTGTGGGAGTAGTTCGGAGAAGACATGGAGAAGGACTTTCGGTCGGCACCAAGGTGCTTCTGGAAAACCGTTCGCCACCTCAGGAGGGGGAAGTGGGGAACCATCCAAGCTGTGTACAGTAAGGATGGGACGCTGCTGACCTCAACTGAGGAGGTAATAGGGCGGTGGAAGGAGCACTTTGAGGAACTCCTAAATCCGACTAATACGTCCTCTATGGTAGAGGCAGAGCTGGAGGATGATGGGGGATTGTCGTCAATTTCCCTGGTGGAAGTTGCTGAGGTAGTTAAACAACTCCACAGTGGTAAAGCCCCAGGGATTGATGAGATCCGTCCAGAAATGCTTAAAGCTCTGGGTGTGGAGGGGTTGTCTTGGTTGACACGCCTCTTCAACATTGCGTGGAAGTCGGGGACGGTGCCTAAGGAGTGGCAGACCGGGGTGGTGGTTCCCCTTTTCAAAAAGGGGGACCAGAGGGTGTGTGCCAATTACAGGGGTATCACACTTCTCAGCCTCCCCGGTAAAGTCTACTCCAAGGTGCTGGAAAGGAGGGTTCGGTCGATAGTCGAACCTCAGGTTGAAGAGGAACAATGCGGATTCCGTCCTGGTCGTGGAACAACGGACCAGATCTTTACTCTCGCAAGGATCCTGGAGGGAGCCTGGGAGTATGCCCAACCGGTCTACATGTGCTTTGTGGATCTGGAGAAGGCGTATGACCGGGTCCCCCGGGAGACACTGTGGGAGGTGCTGCGGGAGTACGGGGTGAGGGGGTCCCTTCTCAGGGCCATCCAATCTCTGTACGACCAAAGCGAGAGCTGTGTCCAGGTTCTCAGCAGTAAGTCGGACTCGTTTCAGGTGAGAGTTGGCCTCCGCCAGGGCTGCGCTTTGTCACCAATCCTGTTTGTAGTATTTATGGACAGGATATCGAGGCGTAGTCGGGGTGGAGAGGGGTTGCAGTTTGGTGAGCTGGGGATCTCATCGCTGCTTTTTGCAGATGATGTGGTCCTGATGGCATCGTCGGCCTGTGACCTTCAGCACTCACTGGATCGGTTCGCAGCCGAGTGTGAAGCGGCTGGGATGAGGATCAGCACCTCTAAATCTGAGGCCATGGTTCTCAGCAGGAAACCGATGGAGTGCCTTCTCCAGGTAGGGAATGAGTCTTTACCCCAAGTGAAGGAGTTCAAGTACCTTGGAGTCTTGTTCGCGAGTGAGGGAACAATGGAGCGGGAGATTAGTCGGAGAATCGGCGCAGCGGGTGCGGTATTACACTCAATTTATCGCACCGTTGTGACGAAAAGAGAGCTGAGCCAGAAGGCAAAGCTCTCAATCTACCGGTCAGTTTTCGTTCCTACCCTCACCTATGGTCATGAAGGCTGGGTCATGACCGAAAGAACGAGATCCAGGGTACAAGCGGCCGAAATGGGTTTCCTCAGGAGGGTGGCTGGCGTCTCCCTTAGAGATAGGGTGAGAAGCTCAGTCATCCGTGAGGAGCTCGGAGTAGAGCCGCTGCTCCTTCGCGTCGAAAGGAGCCAGTTGAGGTGGTTCGGGCATCTGGTAAGGATGCCCCCTGGGCGCCTCCCTAGGGAGGTTTTCCAGGCACGTCCAGCTGGGAGGAGGCCTCGGGGAAGACCCAGGACTAGGTGGAGGGATTATATCTCCAACCTGGCCTGGGAACGCCTCGGGATCCCCCAGTCGGAGCTGGTTAATGTGGCTCGGGAAAGGGAAGTTTGGGGTCCCCTGCTGGAGCTGCTACCCCCGCGACCCGTTACCGGATAAGCGGAAGAAGATGGATGGATGGATGGTGTGTGGTCATTGTAATGAAGTAACATGTTACCCAGTGTGACAGTGTGGCTCATTAATTGTTTTTTTATGGCACAGAAGAAGAAGATATACTGTATCAGGCTTTAATACACACACAATACTTGTTAGTGGGATCAAATAATTCGTTTTTCTTTAATTTCTAATGGGATCTGTTGACTAGAAACAATGAATATTGCTAGCCCTATTCTTTAAATAAAACCAGCTCTGAACACGTTCCATCACACTGCCATATTAAGTAAATATGTCAAGTAGGATATTGTTAGCTTCAGCCAAAGAGGGATATTTAGATGTCAATGTGCAGGAGAAAAGATTATTCAGGACAAGATGTTTGTCTTCTTTTACTGTGAAGGATGGCAATATTCGTACAGTCTGTAGAACGCTCCTACCCCAGAGCGGACGAACTTTCCAAGTCCACACCAGAGCCAGCGAGCGATCACAACAATAACAACATGTACAAAACGGAACTAGAACTATACTGCCACCTACGTAGTTCCAGTAGCCAGATAACATTACTATGACAAATAATCCTTTATACTGTAATTATCTAGACATCAAAATCAGGTTTATTGCCAAAGTAAGTTACACTTACAAGGAATTTGCCTTGGTGGTTGGTGCATTGAGAAACAAACAAACATATTAAACATTAATATGACTAACTAACATAGGGCATAGAACAATAATAGTACCAGTACTACACCATTGTTGAATGTCCAATTTGGTGGATGTCCGTAGCATTTTGTGTCAATTCTGCAAGTGCAGTAATAAGAGAAACGGGCTCGTTTGACACTGGCCCAGCCACATGATGAAATGATACTGTGCTGCATGGTGATCATATTCATCGTGAACCACAACATTACATCATTGTGCGGTACAACCACAATAACCAGGGCAGTCGTCAGTGGAACAGGAGTCGTCCTGACATCTCTGATTTGAACAACCTTCACTTCTCAATTGTCAGAGAAAGTTAGGTTTGCGATGTTTGTGTGTGGAATCAGAAAACTGCTGTCTCTTACTGACTGTGGTTGCTTTCTCGAGGCTTTATCACAAGAGACAGATTCAAGCCTGAACTTCAGGGAGAAATATTTCAACATGCAAAATTAAAAGACTTTCTAGGGGTAGAATGCAGTCCACCGAGCCTCCTATAACCCCTCATAGTCCGTAATGTCTTTGGCTCCTGGGGACATTTAACTTGAACTTTATGTATAATTAGCCCCGGGAAAAGCCAAGCTTTCACTGTTTTGCAGCTCCCTCTTGGTATCGGGGACAATGAAGTAATAGCTTTTTAGGAGAAACACAGTGTGCTAGAGAGAGCTGAGAAAGCATTTCTGCCTTGCAGGACAGAGAAGCCTGATGAGTGGGCGAGTGAAAAGCATCCATCATCCATGTAAACATGTTATGCTACAAAACAGCACAATTTCTTAAATTACAGCTGAATATATTCTCCAAGTGGAGACTACCCACTGCTATATTAGTGAGATAATTTGTCCCATGACATTCAAGAAATTCTGCAAGTGCAGCTATTTAAAATGTACACTGTAGGCTGAGGAATGACGTTCTACACAGAAAGCAGCCAAAAAAAGGTTTAGAGACTCTGCCACTGACTCGCCCGGGCAGCGACAATGTAATTTTTCACACTCTTCTTCTCATAAACTGTTGTCAACAACTAATGGCTGTCCAAAAACAAGATTTCACCGTATGTTTCACCAATCATGTCATACTCAAGCTGAAAAATAGGCTCCCTCCTCCTCCTCCTCCTGTCAGGTTTTGAGTTATTCTTACTCTTTCTCTGATTCTTAAGCAGGTGGGATGGAGTGTTTGATAATGTTTTGAATTTTATGACAAATAACCCGCCATGTTGTGTTTATCAGCCTACGTGTCCATGATTGTTCTCACAATTCACCAGTTCTCAGGAGGTCACGTTCGACTAAATCACTGCCGAACAAAAATAAGTTCACCTTGTTGCACATTACACTGAATGTAAGTTCCGCCTTTTCTCCCGCTGTCCTTAAAGCCATTATAATGTCCTGTGTGATGATTCAAGTGACAGAAGGATGAAGTGTTCCACCATTGAATCCAATAACATTGAAATATGTTTCAATGGATCCATATTTCAGGCTCACAAGAGCTCAACAGAACTAAAAACAATTTGTTTGGCCCCAGTGGTGACCAAGGCTGTCCTCAACTGAAACTAACTGTTATGCTGATTAATAGTTATACGGTTTCTTTATTGATAAATTGACTGAAAATTCTGCAATGTCCAGTAATAATTCCTAAGGGCCCTGGCACACCAACCAGACGGGCTGACCGTCGGCAGAAAAGCCAGTCGAACTGATCAGTCGGGTCCCCAAGGTCCAAAAAATGCCTCAGAACACACTGAGGCGTCGCCGACTTGAGCGTACGCTCTGCGCGTGCACGAAACGTAATACGTCTCCATAGCAGCAGGCGGCGCTGCTCTGTATTGTTTCCATTAACAGTCTGATTATTTCCCAGAAAATGAAAACCGGCAGCTGATTGGACGAACGCGTCACATGGTTCTTTTTTCTCCAGAAATTCACAGCCAGACTATCATGGCGGCTCGTTCAGAATACGATCTCATATTGTACTAAAATAGTTCACCGAAACGTGTTTCTGAAAACATTTTAAGAGAGAAATAGGCCATGCAGTTGCTGAATCTGTCTTCATTTCAGATCGACAAAGGTCAGTTTAAAAGATTTTCATCAGATTTTGAGCGGCTCATCCGCTCCCCATTTCCGGGTGAGTCCCGACTGCCCTGTCTCCGACTGAACATGTCAGGTCGGCCCAAATGAAGGCCGACGGCTCCTCGGACGGCCGACGGCACGGGACACACCGAACAGACTCGAGTCACGGACCTCGCCAGACGGCCCGACGCCCGATTATCAGGCTGGTGTGTCTTCTCTCTAATAGTTCCTCTGCAGATCGATGCAGTCAAGGATCCACATGTTGAATAAAGACCGCTACAGCTTTGTGTCCTCTTGTCTCACTAATTTTATTTAATGAATCTTAGTGCAAGTTCAGGCAGGACGACTATCTTATGTTACTTACTCATTCTCATTTTCCTCTCTCTCTCCCTCTTCTCCTGCTGCCCCTTATCAGCTGATTAGGGGTGTTTACTCTTTTAGTTAAACCAACTAGATTGAGCTTCTTTTTAAATGAGATGTTTGATGTACTGCAAGTATGATTGTTATGGATGTATGCAAGGGCGTAATGTTTGGTTCAACATTGGGGGAGTTGAGATCTCCACCTTTAAGCAAAATAGACATTTTCTGCATTCTGGTAAATTTTGCATCAATTTATTAGCCTGGTTGATTTTATAGTTCTGGGGAACGTTCATTCACAGCCCATTTCCAAAGGGGTGTCACCAACGGACGCCACTCAAATGCCTCTGGGCGCAATTGGATAGTCCTTCAACCAATCAGACCAACGAGCCGGGTGACGTAGCAGCAACAGTAGCATCAGTTGGCCGTCATGTTGAATGTAAACAAAAAGCTGCTTGCCGTCGCTGCGCTATTGTCATCGTGTAAAGCCCGCCTCAACGGTTGTGATTGGTGCCTTGATTTGGAAAAATTGGAAATGGGCTTGAATGGGCTCTTGGTCAGACTGACTTGCAGAGCAAATCTCAAATTTGCCAGAAGTTCGTCAGGGTTTACCCAGGCTATCAATTTATGGTTCAAATGTCTTTATCCACCCTGTAAATTATGCCTATGGATTAGAGTTTAGATTCTCGGCCCAAGCCCGAGCCCGACCCGAGCCCGACCGGACCTCGGGTCGGGCTCGGGCCGTTATTTTCCGCCACATCCTCGGGCCGGACCCTTGATCAAGCAAATTTTTTTTTTTTTTTATCCATTATCTTATTATCCTATTTGGGTGGGGAGATAGCTATGCCATAATCAGAAATATTATAAATATATATATAGGCTATATAAAAGTAACAAATGTGTACAAAAGTTAGGCTGCAGTTACAAAATGCAGCACGTGTCATGCGTGGAGTCTCCTCCTGTCGCACGCATCACACCGGGAGCTTGAAGATGTAAAGAAAAAAAGAAAAACAGGAGAATTAACTTTGAGCAAGTGTGGAGGAAAGTCGGAGGTATGGAAGCAGTTTAAACAAGTCGTGGGCAGTGACAACAATATGTTGTTCATCATTGTTTCTTTTTTTTTTTACATTTCTTCATTCGGATCCATTTGCGATCCGTTCCATTCTAAACAAACAGCCCAGTTTACAGGCTTCGTCCTTGTTGTATTATTCTAAACAGATTTCTGCAGTTAAACAACTCTGAATTGTAGTTGAGAACGTCAGTTATAACGGCCCACGTATTAAAAAGTTGTCGGCTTTAAATCGGGCTCGGGCTCATAATTACAGTTAACGTGTCGGGTCGGGCCGGGCTCGGACACAACGTGCTCGGGCAGGTTCGGGCTTGATTTTTTGGGCCGATCTAAGCTCTACTATGGATCTATGTAATCCAGGTTATGTAATATTCTCTTCTCATCCATCTAGATCTCAGCATCCTCTTCATTCATCACCATCACCACCAGTGTCTAGACCCCATCGTGGGTGTGCTTGAGGGGGTTCCCTATAATTTTCTCTATTAGTCCATTCATAAGTAACACAATGACAGAATGTATGTCATGAGTGTCATACACTTTCTGTAATTAAAACATCTAAAAGCAAAAATCCTATCAGATAGGGGCCTCTGGGACAAAATCTTATCAAATGGGGATCCATGGTCTAATTTGTGTTAGTTATAGGGGTCCTTTACGAGAAAAAGTTTGGGAACCACTGTCCTACACTACTCACAGCTTCTCGACCCCCTTTAAAATATGAAGTCACAATGGGGTCTAATCACCAAAGACTTTTGTCATTTATCATGTTTACTGTGCACATGTCAATAAACAATTGTTAAATCAAAATAAGTCTCTCCTGATTTAGTCTCGCACTGCCAGAGCGCTGCGGAGGAGGGTCTGGCTAGTCCACACAGCATTCTGGGATGGGAGAAAAACGTGCTCTGGTTTATTGGCATTTCTTTAAACCAATCACAATCGTCTTGGGCGGCAATACGCGCCGCACGGAGCCACGGTGCCTCTGCAAAATAGCCTCAGGAAGGAACTTGTTTTGGTGGAACGTGTACGTTCAAAAGTAGTTTTAGTCGTGCAACAGAAAACTCAGATTGGACAGATAGTCTAGCTAGCTGTCTGGATTTACCCTGCAGAGATCTGAGGAGCAGTTAACCATAGTCCTCAGAAATCCACCGGAGTTTAGAACGCCAACACAAAGAAAGAGAAAGGTAACGGACATCCGGCCAAAATGAGGGACATCCAGCGGAATTTCCGGCGGCACCTGAACAATCCCGGAAATGAAACGTCGTCGATGTAGACTACTCCTGATTTAACTAATGTCAAACATTTTGGATCAGGAAGTGAACTGCACAATAAAGAGTCAGCAGTAAAAAGTGCTGCCAGCATGAGTGTGAACTGTTTGTCAGTGATGAAAAAATAGCCCAGAAAGTTGCATTTTAGAGTAATGTAATCTAAAGTTTTCATAAATAGCACATCATGTAAAATAGAGTCCATTATTCTTACTTTAGTTTTATCCATTGCCTTTCTGTGCAGGAAGAACATCAGCATATTTAACCTAAAAATGGAATTCCTGCCAAGAGATAGCTCTGCTAATCTCAGTTTGTACCACAAATCTATCCACTATGATTAGAAAAATAATCCCTTCAGTAATTGACCTGATTTCCCAGATGGCATGTTGAGCGTGCTCTGTATGATGTTTTACTAAAAAAATTCCAATCTCTCCAAGTATAAAAACAACTAGTACATGTCGTGCAAATGAAAGAAGGATCAATGTACAATACTGCATAATGAGTGCAAGCTGTATAATGACTGCTGGTTACTTTTCCTTTGAACGTATGCCTGAATGAGGTTGCGGTCTGCGGAGCATAAATAGTTGATGTGGCCTGAGTTTCACACATACACACTAAGGGGTTTCTGAGACATGGGTGCCCCAGTTTCTGCTTCTCTATCATGGAGCCTCTGTGAAGACCAAAGATAGTGAAGAGGCCTGAACGAGGTGGGGGGCGGGAAAATCCAGAATGACAAATCTATACAGTGACTGACAACAGTTACTGAACCTGGATTTCCCTACTATAATAAGGCTTAGGAGCAGCCCCGAAGCAGTTTTAGGCACCACCTAAGCCTAATGTAAAAGATCAGATCTAATGAATGTAGCTGGTCCCCACTGGAATTCTTTAGCAAGTTTTGTCTTTAACCTTTTTGTGTTTTTTTTATGTATTCTCTGCTCTAGCTTTTCTAATGTTTTAGACACAGTTATGATAATATTAATGGTGAAAATGATGTGAAATTCCATTGTTTTTTTAATTGAAAAATGTAAAATTTTCTTGACGAAAGACCCTTGAACCCCTCACCAAATATGTGCACCTAAAGCTTAATTTATGGTCCTGCAGAGGCTCCACGCAGAGCTTTCGCCGTAGCCTACGTAAGAGGCCTGAAGTTTATACTTGTGCTTTGGTGTGTGCGTCATCGTAGGTAACATGAAATCCAAAATGTTCCCACACACCAGACTATATACGACGCTGGAGCATCCTCCAACTCCGGGGAGCCTTCCTTATCTCTCCCACTTGACATTTCTGCATGTGACGTGACCTGCAGCACTCCACACTCCTGACACACTCCACACTCCACCTGAGGAGCGGTCGGCTTGGCGCCTCTCAAAATCTGACGACAATCTTTTAAATTGACCTTTGTCGATCAAAAAAACAGATTCAGTAACTGTATGGCCTATTTCTCGCTTAAAATGTTGTCAGAAACACGTTTCGGTGAACTATTTTCGTAAAATACGAGATCGTATTCAGAACGAGACGCCATTAGAGTCTGTTTTGAAATTTGGGAGAGGCAAGAACCACGTGACGCGTTCGTCCAATCAGCTGCCATGTGTTGCGTTCGTCACGCTCATCCCCCTCGTCGTTTCCAGTAAGTGTTTTAACATAGGTGTCGAAAGTGGGCACTACGGCAGTAAGTGGTTAGTGCACATTAACAGAACAGTGCGACGCACACACGCTCCGAACCAAGACAAGCGAACCGAGCGGTTCGGATGTTTTTTCATGAACCGTACCACCCCTAGTGGGGAGTGTGTGGTAGAGGGAGAAGTGAGAGAGTGACGGTGATTAGCCTCGGCACGATTAGCGACTCTAGAGTCATAGGCCCTCATTTATCAACCTAACGTAGAAACCAGCGCAGATATGAGCGCAGAAATCATCTTACGACAGGCTTCACGTGTGATTCATGAAACATTCGTATCACACCAATCACAGCGTAAGAATGGTCGTACATTGATAAATGCAGCGGCTGGAAACGATCGTAATTTAAATATCACGCCCCAATGTATTCTGGGTTTTGAGGCCTCACCCCTACAATTTACGACATGGCGAGACGTAATCCGGCTGAGAAGCGGCACTTTTCAGAGGTGGAGATTGAAACCCTGACATCTCAGGTTAATTTGCACTAGCGTTTGTAGTTTTGTCAGCCTGAAAACTGGTATTAAAGGCTGTAGAAATAATGCGGAATGGAAAGAGATCACTGTTGCAGTGAACAGTGTTGCCGTGGTAAATCGGACTCCAGCTGAAGTTTGTTTAATGTATACATCCTTGACATATGTATGCTATAGTCCCCATAGTAATATACAGGCTTATATTGCAATCTCCTAGGCCTACATGGTTTACGTATATTTAAATAAACACACAGTAGCGGAGTTTATGCAGTGTCTTTTATTTTACTTGTGTTTTTTTTCATGAGTCAGAACTGTGAGGGAGAGCGCTCTGGGCATCGGGTCATCTGGCTCCAGAACCCCACAGGCTAAAACAATGTTGCAGAATTTTTCTGCCGTGTATAGTAGGGTCCCCCCGCTGATGCAAGACCATGAGCCATCTGCCCTTAATCAATCCGATGGAGCGCTCCACCGTGGCCCGTGTGCGTACGTGTGTACTGTTGTACCGGCGAAAAGAGGTCTTTTAAAAGAGCCAGATCTGCCATTGCTGATAAGTGATCAACTGATGACTTCTCCTTCTCCTGATAAACTTTGTATATGCTGCACCACAAGTCCACACTGACTCGAAAACTTGCGTACACGAGTTCAGACCAGACGTGAGATTTTATCGCAGCCTACGCTCACGTTCAAATTGATAAATCCCTTGCTTTGCGTAGGAATCGGCGTACGCCCGTCCTACGCCTGTTTTTTGTCGTACGCACGTTTCATAAATGAGGGCCATAGTGAGAGAAACAAAATGTCTCTCCTGTTCTTTCTGACCACAGTGGGAAATCTGTAGCAGGAAAAGTTAACCCTCTCCTTGATTTCATGTTGTTTATGGAGAATGAGAACCAGGAAATGAGGGGGAAATGCAACGCTACCAAGCCACGGCCGAGAGACGTGCGTCGTTGCGATGTGTAGTTACATTTTTCAAGAGGTGCACGTCAGGCTACGGCGTAGGGTCCGGCGTAGGTTTGTGTCTCCACGTAACTACGTATGTGGCCACAGCAGAAGCATAAATCACGCTTAAGTCTTCCACAAAACTAGGGAAAACACTGATCTGGTTGCCAGGTTTTCTGTACAATGCCTTTATCGGATCACAAAATGCCGTCATGACATGCAAAACTTAATCAAAGTGACAAAATCTTATAAATCGCTCAACTATTCTCACCACAAGATCTGCTTTCTTTGTTAGGCTACTGTATTTAAATCCAAACACACACTCCAAACGCACAGTCACAGAAAAGGAGGTAACGGCGATGAGCTTTTATCAAGGTCTGCAAGAACAAACAACTGACGCAAACTCTCGACATCCCAGCAGGAACTTTTTCTCCAGAGAGCTCAGCGATGTCAGCTGCGTAATTCATGAGTGAAGCCTGTCAGGCAACTGCTGTGAGGTATTTCTGAAGCCTGGGTGCACACAACTCACTCTCTGTAATTTGTCAGGCAGGCTGGCTCCCACTCCACCCACCTTTACATTGATTAGAAGCCTTAGTATGATGCTGATTAAGCACTAAGCTTCAAAGGTTCAATCAGGAATGTATCGAACCATATGGATTTTGTGTAGACTTGCATATTACGTTTTAGGCACAAATATTATATTATAAAACACATCATTACAATATGATTAGAGCTGCATCAGTAAAGTTTGAAATATATCATGTAGGCCATAGGGCTGTACGATCAATCACAACTTGATTAATGCCTCAATGCATCTCTTACATGACAACAATTCTGCCGTATTTGCATTAGCAGGAAGATATGTTGCATCAAACCCATGCTGCATCATCAGCAGCCCTCCTTCGTGAAGCCGTCTCAAAGCTCTTATTCCTGCCCCGGGGAGAGAGGATAGAGGATGGAGGAGGGATCTCTGAGGAGCTATGAGCGAGGATACACGAGAGCAGCCTTCCCGGAAGCCGTGCAGCTGAAAGCCGTTGCTAACTCCGGCCATACAGGTGACAAATTCACATTACCCTTAATACGAAAGGACGCCTCATTCCGCAAAAACACATTTCCTCGTTTCCTTACATGATTTCCTCACGTCTAACCCATGCTTCCTCTGTGGAATGGACTAAGATGCAAAAAGGGAAGCAGGAGAAGGAAATGTGGATGGAATTTCAACTCCTGCATCAGAGAGTGTCCTGACAGGGAACAACACTGCCTTGTACGGAAACGGCACCGAACAAGACCGCCAGGCTCTGCAGAGGGTGGTTCTTTCAGCTGAGCATTTAGGCTGTGCCCTACCATGCCTAAAGGATATTTTAAGATTAAAGCTAGACGAGCCATTAAAGATCCAAACCAACCAGGTAACAGTCTTTTCTCCCTGTTGAGGTCGGGAAGAAGCTACCAGCTACACCTGGCCAGCACTGAGAGGCTCAGGAGGAGCTTCAACCCTCGGGCCACTAAGATCTTAAATGAGGTCATTGCCCAAGACCTGCCCTCCCTCTCCCGCAGTTATATGCATTTATTACTACACTCTGCACACAAATTGAAGGAATAAATTGATTGATTGGTTGATAAGAGGCAGAGTGGTCACAGATTTAAAGTGCTGAGGAAAATGGGGAGAATGCAATGGCGATATTATCGAAAATGTTTCCTTATGCATCTCTGGGATTATGTTGTCCCCATAGAATGTGATAAACCAATACAAAAAGAGCTGTTTACACCATATTTAATTGTGAAAATGTTGTATTTGAATGCGTCAATCATGATATTAATGAAAAAATTTAAGAATTAAGAGTTTTTCCCACTGTGTTGGTATAAGGAAGGATGCCAACAGATTCTCACTCCCATCGCATAAAATACGGACGCTTGGTCAGGTGCCTTTGTCATTGTTATTGACGCTAAAAGTCTCCTTTAGGGTCATATAACGCGCTTTATCTAAATGCGCTTGGTCGGGACTACTGGCGTCCCAATATGACGCAGTTATGTTAAGGAAAAGGTCGTGGGTGGGCTTACGTTTCTGTGACACACGGGAAGAACGGGACGGTTGGAAGAACGCGGGACACAAATCCCGGTCTCCTGGGTGAAAGTCCTGTGTTTGACCCATCCACCACTCCAACCAACCTCCCTACCCTGAATTTCGGCCTTACATACTACTCACTACCGTAGTCACTCTTAGTGTTACGTCACCTTCAAACCCCGTGTAGCTGCTGCTCTCCCCGGTACGTTATACAAACACGCTGAAGGGCACTTTTTTCCGTCGCTTCAGACGCTGACAGCCACTGTCCAAACGTCCGTATTTTACGAGTTTGGAGTGAGAACGGGTTGAGGATGCAACTTTATAACTTAAAAGTGGTACTTCAGCTGGAGAGAGGATGTTTTTTGCTCCGTGTTCTGATGTTTCAAAAAACAAACCAATAGTCCTGATGGCAGCCGATCATTAGGAGTCAACATCTCTAACTCTGAAAGACCATAAAAGCCACCAGCTCAATTGACTTAGTCCTAATCAGTGCTTCATAGTTAAAAGGAGGACAACATGTGTGAAATTAATCTGTCTTTAAACAGTTGTTACTCTCATTGCAAAAAGGTTTAAAAGCATTGCAAGATTCATTGCAAGACAACTTTGTGAATGTGAACACAGTGGGGTTTAAAAGGATGTTTATGTGAGGATTGATGTAAGGTGATTATCATCTTTTGGTATCTTCATCAGTGCCGAGCTTCAGCAGTTAGTGATGGATTTAAAATTTCAATTTTAATATTTTACTCAACCACACGCGCTAACACAGTTGAAGGGTGGTCTGCATGTACATGCCTTTTATTACAGCTCACCCCATTTACTGACATATTTAAATCATCACTGGTGCAGCCAATTTTCAAAAGTCGCAAAGTAAATTGAACAGAGATCACCTGTGATCACAAATAATCTTTAGGTTAAAAACATCAGTTTGAACTGCTGGGAAGTTCATTTCCTGGTAAGTAAAAAAAAATAAAAGAACATCACGAGGAGGTTACTGAAAAGCATCAGTTAGAGAAAAGGATCCAAGAAAGTTTCCCACGCACAATATTTCCTTCAGAGTGCAGTAAGTTCGCCCATAAAACAGTAAAAAATATGTCAAGCTGTAAATCTGCCTCGAGCAGGCCGTCCTCAGAAAACTGAGACTCTGTGTGAGAGGAGGAACTAGTAAGTTAGGGAGGCCCCCAGAGACTTATGGCAGCTATGAAGAAGCAACAGGGCGCCATGGCTGAGATGCTGCCTCGGTGATTCACCAGTTACAGCTTTAAAAGGAAAAGTTGAAAAGAGAAAAACGGAGACCTTGAAACAAAGTGGAAGGAGGTATAATTTAGCTTTTTGCCCATCAAATTTAATTCCGTGATTGAACTGAACACTTTCCTGACCATGAAGCTGTGGGGAAGGTGGAAGCATCATGCTGTAGGGCTGTTTCTCTGCAGCAAGCTCTGGGAGGCTTGTGAAGGTTGAGGCAAACATGAAAGCCGCAGAATATAGAGAAATCCTGGAGGAAAACCTGCGGTTGTCCCCAAGAGACCTGCCAATCGGGAGAGGATTTATTTTTCTGCAGAAAAAATCCCTCTCACAGGAATGGCTTCAAAACATCACCGTTAATGGCTGAGTGGAGTTTCTAGACCTCTAATGCTGCATTCCAGACAAGCTGGAACTTAAAAATGTCTGACCTCCTACTCAAAGGAAAGCCACACAAAGTCAGGGTTCCCACTTGTTAACTCGGGGCAAATGAATCTACCCCGACTTCGACAACAATGGTAGCGAGTAGTATGAAAGCCCGAAAATCCACATAGGGAGGTTGGTTGGGGTGGTGGATGGGTCAAACAACACAGGACTTTCACCCAGGAGACCGGGGATCGTGTTCCGTGTGTCACAATTCCTAGACCCAACCGTCCCGTTCTTTTTTTCCTAAACCCAACCCGTTCTTCTTTTCCTAAATCCAACCTGTCCGCTGTATACGGCCGTCCCGTTCTTCTTTTCCTAAACCCAACCCGTGTATCCGGCCGTCCCGTTCTTCTTTTCCTAAATCCAACCCGTCCGCTGTATACGGCCGTCCCGTTTCCTAAACCCCCCGTCCCTGTTCCGCCGTCTCTTTTCCTAAATCCAACCCGTCCGCTGTATACGGCCGTCCCGTTCTTCTTTTCCTAAACGCAACCCGTTGTTGTCCCGCCCATCCACAACCTTTTCCTTAACTTAAGGGGCCATGTTCATTTCACGGAATTATTCCGTGGGCCCATCACGGAATTTTCAGTGATTCCGTGAAACTGCCACAGATTTTGAGTTAAGGGGCCGTGTTCATTTCACGGAATTCTGTGAGATCAGGTTGTCACACAACAATGGCAGCAACCATGGCAGCTCATATTGTAAACAAGTTCTCAAAACTTGTTTACAGGTTGGTAATTTCTACCTTCTAAAACGTCCCATAGGGGCATTTCATCAATTAGCGCCCCTAGCTGTGGCAGGAAATGCGATCCACAGGAGTGTTTTCCATCCTCATATCTAAACCAGAGAACGGTCACAGTTTTAATGTCGTCAGCGTTGTGAAACGGTCGCAGTTTGGTCATGTTTAGGCACAAAAACTACTTGGTTATGTTTAGAAAAATACCGTGCTTCTGGCACGTTACTTCAGTTCTGATTGCGCATGTGTCGCATTATTTTTTTTTGAGTAAAGGCTCTCTGATAAAAGTATTTTTAAAGAAGGGACTAGGCCCACCTAATTTCCTCGGGCAGATCGTTCCAGAGCCTCGGGGCCCTGAATGCAAACGCTCCGTCCCCTATGATCTGAAACAATGAGCTGAAAGAGGCTAAAACGCTCTGTAGTGCAAAGTTGGGTGATTATTTTCTGTGGGTTTGTCACTATGAGGGACCCCTTTAACATCAAACATAGTAATTTGACCCATTGTTAATATGAAATGGGGATGTTAATGGTTAACTGTTTAACCGACAGTAAGAATTTTGAACGATTAATACTATCAGTTAAAAACATTATTAAAACAAAAATAAGTTATTTATTGCTAGTGCTAACTAGCTACGTGAGCTACGTGACACATGGCACTACATTGATGAGGACTGGCAAATTCAATCGTCCGTCCTAGACAGAGTATGCCAGGCAGACACACAGCTGACTACTTTGCAAGTAGATGAGTGGAGTTTGGCTCAGACATACACACCATTGTGTATGTCGCGTAAGCGGTTCCAGGAAAGTGACTGCATGCGTCCACGACAATGCACAGAACATCGTGGCTGAGCGACCTGTACAAGTCTGCAGCTGTCCACGGAACATGGAAAGTATGAGCCGAGCCTTTCGAGACGGATGAAATGGGACTTTGTTGCCTGTTTGTCAGTTAACGGTTAATGATAGGTTCACGAGTGTAGGCCATCTCAGAAAAAAACCCTCTAAATTAGCAACCCTAATATAAAACATTGATTAGTGCAGCTTTAAGTCGTGAAAGCACTGCATGTTTAACGCCTACATGAAAAAATACATAACTTCCTAAGTATTGAACTCTCCCTCTCAGAGCTGTGCCTATTGACAGACAGTAAGAGGAGTTAAGCCAGGAGGCTGTGGGTTAGTGGTGATATTCCAATGGGTGAGCTGCCACACATAAGAAGACATATCAGCACTATTTGTAAAAAGTCACACACAGCCCCGCAGAGGACGGTCCACCTGTCATTGAGATAAACTGGTTAATAATTGACCATCACAGAGCTGAAGGGGGGAGCACCGGGGTTAAAGAAAAACCTTAAGTTATTTTGTATGCAAGTGTGTGTATGTCCTGTGATGGAAAGACAAGAGTTAGGTTTAGGTCAGCTAGATTGTGGGATTTCTTTAATGGGAAATGCACTTGCTGCATAATAATGGCCATATCTCAAAATGTACTCTCAGGGTAGCTGCAGGCTTTTCAATTCTATCTCAATTTCAAACTGTCCGAGTGCATCTGCTGCCAGAGCACGTGGCGTTCAGATGGTCTGAAACAATGCGACTCTGGAGGGCTTACATTTTTGGTAATACTGATTAAAAAAACATCCACTTGAAGATTGTTCATTTTAAACAAGAACTTCAGCTTCATGCAGTGAGAATGAATGTGTCTTTTTATCCTCATGTTTGCATATAGCGTGCCACTGCTGCATCCATTGTCAAACTATAGAATTGCACAGCTATCTCATGAATTCAAAATAATTTTAAAAGGTACATGCATTAAGGTCAGAAAGACTGCATGAGAATAAACTATTATTTCTCCATTATGTAACTTCTTTGACCAATTTGCTGTCTAATTAAAGGGCTACTTTGCCTGTTTCAATCCAGCTCTGTGTCATTTTTGTGTGGTCAGTGTGTTTAAATGAATGGTTTGTGCCTTCCCACCGTGGCGCCAGCACACAGAGCTCGGAGCAGCTGTGTTCTGCTGAAAATCCGCAGGATGACGCAAAACAATGCATTTTTCCCCGTTTTTTTATTTAGCGTCATTATCTGGTAAAAATGTGTCCAATCCTTTATTTTATGACCAAATAAATGCAAAGACATTCCCATCAGCCTCTGCTTTACGTTGGGTTTACTGCTAATTAGAACAAGTTAGCATGCTAACGTTTTAAACTAAGATGGGAACCAATGTAATGTTACTTCCCAAACATCAGCATGGTAACATATCATTGTGAGCATGTTAGCATGCTGACGTTAGCATTTAGCTCAAAGCACCGCTGTTGTGAAGTACAGCCATGCAGAGCCGTTGGCGTGGCTGTAGACTCTTAGTCTTGTTCCAAATGAAATGTGAATCAGCAGTGATACAGTATAACCTGCACATAGTGTTATAGCTGTAGCTTTGATCAGAGATGTAAAGCTTGTTTTGCAACATTACATCCTTCTTTTAGCCCTCTACCGCAGATACACACAGAAACAAAGTGAAATTTAGACTTTGTTTTGTAACTGCAAGCAGATCTCATTTCTCAGAAGAGTAGAATGAAAGTTGCATGAGAAAAGTCAGAATGAACTATGGAGTTGTTAAATATTTATTTGATATTTTACACATTGCATGTACAACGATTTGGTAAATATGTGATTCCAGATCGTTTTCTGCAGCTTTTACATTAAAACACATCTGTAGAAGCTGGATGACAGACACGTTGCCATGGCCGCTTTGTGTTGAGTAACACACATGAAGGATACATTACATTTATGGATGGGTTAATATTTACTTTTAAAAAGCCAAATAAGCCAATTGCACAAAGTACCTCTTAACTTCTGGGGAAAAGTTAATCCTTAACTAAACCCTTTTAATGCTAACAGGGCTTTATCACCCGTCTTCTTATTAAACAAATCTACCAGCCTTTAAAACCTCTGAGGATTGTCAGTCATAATTAGTATGTTGTTGCAGCTCTGCTGCCAACATGAAAGCAAAAGAAAGCAAATTTATCTCCAAAGTTCCGTCAGATATTCGCTTTAGAATTCACATCAGAGCACATGAAGGTGTTTCCAATGCGCAGCAGCACACGGCAATCAGCACTTTCCTTCATTAGCAGACTGAAGGTCATCTTTAGTGTCTTAGCTCATATGAAAATGCTTCGGCAGATCCTCAGCTGAGATAAGGTGCAGCAACAGCAGCTTTAGGTTTAGGAAAGAAACACACGATGGAAGTCATTCATGAAAACTGCACCCAGGTTCAAATTAATGAAGGAGTTACTCATGTTTTCAGCAAATGGTGCTCAAGTCTTCATGATGAAGACACTAATTGTCCAGATTGATCCTTCCCAAGGCTGGACTACTAACCATGCAGAGCGGGGTACCGCTTCAGGGCCCAAAAAAATCCCATCAAAGTAGCAATGACTTTGTGGATTTTCTTTTGTTTTTGGGCCATTTCTAGGCCTTTTAATTGGATAGTTTAAAATACAGAGACGAGAGGATATGATGGGAGAGGGATTGGCAAGTCGCCAAACCTCTGACAATCAGGATGACCAGACTAATAAAAAAATTACAAATTTCTAAGGTAAGGGTCTTCACAGGTCATTTCTGCACCAGGGCCCCTTGCTGGGTTAATCTTGTTTTGGCCCTAACTACATCTAACCAAAAGTCTGCAAAGCTTTAGAGCTTTTAGACAAACTCCAACTAGTGGCTCAGAAACAGATGTTAAAATTGAAACATACAGATAAAAAAAGGAGTTTTTTGTCTTCTTGAGGCGGTAGTATGGCTGCCCCCTAAAAGTTCAATATTAGAATAATCAGTCGGAGACCCCTTTGTCGACTGAGGGTTCTTCAAGTAGAGCAGTGGTCTTGTTTTTTTTTTTGTCAGTCAGAGTGAGCGCTCCTCCCATGTTGCTCTCCACAGTAAAATCATTCCACTAAGTCAAGTCGTCCTGACCGCCCAGGGAAGAGTTTAGCAACTGGTACAGCAACTGAAACAGCTGATCAGTCAGGCTAGTTCAGTGTTTGCTACGTCAGAACTAATTCAGCAAAGGCGTTTCCATGTCCCATGTAGCATCAACTCTTTTTCAAGAAAGGCAAAAAAACTCAAGCAAACATTCATATTTTTGTTTTGTCGAATTTTACGGGGTTTCCATACTGCTTTTCTAATGTGATACTTCAAATGTGCACAAAAATACATTCATGGAAACACGTCTACTGATACCTGGACAGCATCAGGTTCAGTTAAGCTTGCTTTACCAAATCCTTCACAAGTAGAGCACAATGTTTTTCTGATGGTTAGCAGCTGTCACAGTGCGGCCAGTAACTAACCCCATAGAGACTCTCGACAGACAGATTGTCAGAAAAGCAGGAGGATCACTTTACAATGAGCAAGTCTTGCTGTGCCGGACTTAGTATAATCCACTATAATGCTTCCAGCTCTCAGGTCTTCTGTGAGGGAAGCTGTCAAGGCTGGAAGTCGACAGCTTCATGTGAAGGCCCAATATGAGGAGAAAAAGTAACTAAACTCTCAGAAGAGAGAGGCTATTCAGCCAGTGAGCACTTCTCTAATCTGACTTGTGTTTTCTTTCAGAGGACACTGACAAGTGCTCTCTACATGTTCGGGGTAGAGTCAAAATAAATGCAACAGCAGAATTAAATTCTTCCCTCACTCAAAACCAGTGGCTGTGCAGTGTCACAGGGCGATCGCCGCTATAATTTGATTCCACTCGTCTCCCAGAGCAGGCAAGGTCATTACTTATTACGAGGAACATAATGATTTGGATTGTCCGTCTCCAGGCTCTCGCGTGTAATGAATGCAGTGAGAAATGCCAAACAAATCTCACACAAATTCCCAGCTGGCATTATTTTAGACTTTTTTGGTTGCTATGATCACTTCACTGTGAGACGCTGTTGAGGCTGTCTGAAACAGCTCTAAATTTCGGAAATAAAACTCTTTACAGATGCAGTTCAACGTGCAGTAAAAGTGTTTTGTGTAATTGACTGTTTTTAGGATAGTACATTCATTGACATGAATAGGGCCTCCATTAAAGTGATGGTTCAGAGTAATTTCACCCTAGGCTGCTTTGCACCTTGACCTCGAGCCAAACAACCCCCCATAAGCTTTTTTCCCTTGTTATAACGTTGGTCGAGTTAGCGTTATCAGCTGGTTAGCTTAGTGCAGGCGCTAATGGATCCACGTTTGTATCTCGTAAATTACCCCACTAATAATGGCCGGAATGATACCAAACTTCTACAGTAGTACAAATAGTTTCTGTACTTATAAAACGAGGCATTAGAAAGTTTGTAACTACACCAGAAGTATGAAGTAGCAGTATGTAAGTACTGCGCGATAGCGGCGATAGCGCGGTAGCAGCCGAGAGGAGTATCCATCAGGCAAGTGTTATTTAAATATACTTCTGGTGTAGTTACAAACTTTCTAATGCCTCATTTTATGAGTAGAGGAACTATTTGTACTACTGTAGAAGTTTGGTATCATTCTGGGCATTATTAGTGGGGTAATTTACGAGATACAAACGTGGATCCATTAGCGCCTGCACTAAGCTAACCAGCTGATAACGCTAACTCGACCAACGTTATAACAAGGGAAAAAAGCTTATGGGGGGGTGTTTGGCTCGAGGTCAAGGTGCAAAGCAGCCTAGGGTGAAATTACTCCGCACCATCACTTTAAAGAAATTCTAACACTTCTACGATTTTGTCAACTAATCGATTGATTTAATCGGCAGATCTGTTAAACTGAGTTTCTCCACAAAAAATGATGATGCAAAAGCATCACTTTAAATCTTGTTTTTTTTCCAGAGATGTGCTCATAAGTTTCATGGAAATAAGTAATTCAGCACGAAAAAAGCACAAGACATGACTAATCAGAATCAGAAATCTTCGTCCACAAATACCAAAACAACCGATTAGTTTGGGCTGCACGATTAATTAATTAATTCTGAAGCTGTTATCGACGTATTTTTCCCATGACGATAATATCGATAATTTATTCCTGTTGATAGTTGGGGTGGGGGGGAATCGATACAGCATAGTATCGCAATATTTTCCGTGGCAATACTGTATAGATACACAGACGCCAAGTATCGATCTTTTATTATGTATGTGTCAGTCAGTTTGTCTGCTTGACGATCCCATTTTGCAGCCATAAAAATTGAAGTGAGATGAACAAACAGAGACATTTATCTTTTTAGATAAAACAGATGTTGACAAAGTTTCCTTTTGGGGACAGAGTCAGTTGGAAAAAAGGTCATAAATTGCAATATATCGCAGAATATTGCAATATGTTTAAAATCGCAATATTATCATATCGTGACATAAATATCGTGATGATATTGTATCGTGAGGCCTCTGGTGATTCCCACCCCGAGCTGATAGGCCGACTTTCTCCTTAAAAACATTCTACTGCGTGTGTAGTCACGTGACTTCGCCCGGACCAGTCAGCCGCATGGAAAGCATAATGGAGGATAACTCAGACACCGAGTCCGAGTCAACTGAGCAACTTGTGCCCCGTCGTCTGGAAACATTTGGGCTTCAGAAAAAGAAGATTTAGAACAGCGTGATTAATTAATCGTACTTTTATTGTTATCGAGGTAAAATGTTAATTAATCGTGATTTTGATTTTAGGTCATATCGTGCTGCAGCCCTAGATGTTTGGATTCTAAAATGTCAGAAAATGGGGGAAAATGTGGTTCAGTGTAGGGTTGCACGTTATTGACAAAATGTGATATTGCGATATCAATATTAATTTTGATATTTTTAAACATATGTAAAATTACAAAACTTATGGGAAAACTCATCAAAATACATTCATAACAAATACAACATATAAAATAAATAAAGAGAACAGGACACAACTTTTCTTTCTCTTCTCTGATTCGTTCCGTTTTGTTGTCTCTATCTATTTCTTCACTTACACTGTCACTCTCTCGAAATATGCACACACGTGGTATGCTCCATAGGGTTTGTCACGTAGTGGACCTGTTTGCTGACGTGTACTAACATGTGCAAGTGGCACGGTAACTGGCCAATGAAACATGAGCATTATAGCATATCAAAGTGTGGGTTCTGGATGTCCTCCCCCAGGGTTATTTTGAGCATCAAAGACAAATTTCCTGCATGATACACTTTCATGCACCAATGTAAGGTGGGAATACCTTTATTTATCCTATGAGAAGGAAAACACAGATGGCATTGAAAATATATAAAAAATATAATGGAATATATAGCAGTAAGGGGGCGTTCACATCAGGGACCTAAGCCTTGATCACAAAAGTTGAACCCAAAGCAACGAGGACAAAATAAAATAGGCTACTTCTATTTGTCTTAAATGTGTGGTGAAGGGAGGATACTGGCGTTAGTGTAGGCGGAGCATTGGGGCCCGGTCGCTATGCACACACTACGTACACACTACCACTGCGCTCAGCGGGTCGATGAAGGATGAGAAAAGTCTCTCTGCATGTTCCTGCAGTGTTAGTTTAGTTTGCTATCACATTACTCGACCCAATATTTGTGTACACTTCAGATATTTGTAATACAAATATCTGAAGTGAAAGTTCTGTCACAAAAATATGTTGTTGCGTGTCATTGGGCATTTTTAAGTGGGTTTATGGAAATCCTGGAGATTTCTTAGTGGGTATACTGTGTATACCTGCGTATCACGTAGACTACACCACTGCGTCAGCCTGAAACGGAGTCACAAGCCTCGTCATGCTGCAATCCATATCATTATGATCCGCCAAGAGAACAGAACTGCTAACGACGCACACAGAAGTGAAACTAGGTTGGTGTTGACTGTGGGGAAAAAAACACATTTTCAACCATGTAGAAAAACCTCTTGTAGAGTTGTTAAATAGCCATCTATTTCTTTTATTGTATTTGTCTGCATTGTTTTTAAGATTGGGAACCTTAAAAACAATGCAGACATTGACAAAGTTTGCATAAATCTTTCTGTCTGTTTTTCCATCTACTGTGACACACGTATTGTTGTGTGAAAATTGAGATATTTAAAATAAAGTTTGATTTCTACTATCAGACAAAAATCAAGGCTCTGAAAATCAACACCAAAAGAACACACAGCAGGGTTTGTTTTTTTCAAACACAGTGTGCTCACCGTTGAGCGACTGAAAGGATTTTGGGTGGGAACTGAGAGAAAAAACTGGAACTAGGGCTGGGTATCGCCAATGGTTTCCTGAATCACTTTGAATTCACAACTTTGCGATTGGATTACATTTTTGATATCAACTGCATGTAGGTTAGGGAAATTTCAGTTACAATACCAACTTAGCTTAAATATAAAAGAGATTGTCAGAGACTTCTAAATTGTGCAAGCAAGAAAACACCCTCAAATATGTTTTATAATGCACCAGGTTAATGCTTACATTAAGAATTGACCCCCAATTCTTGGGGGGGTGGGTTATACATCCATGGTGAAAAGGCATATATTGAAAGATTGCTTTAGGGATTTTATTAAATTGATATCAGATCACTCTAAGAATCGATTGTTTGAACCCAGCCCTAACTGGAACCAGGGAATTTTTAGGATTTTGCTTTAAAAATGACAATTAATGGGGCGACCTGTAGCTCACCCAGTAAGAGCGTGCGCTCCATGTAGGCTGAGTTCTTTGCAGCGGCCCGGGTTCAGATCCGACCGGCAGTTAGGGTTGAGCATTGTTTGGATTTTAACAATTCTGATTCCAATTCCGATTCTTCCTTTCGATTGCGGTTCTTATCGATTCTTGATTCCGATTCTTTGAGGGGTGGAGTTGAAACGGGTCACATGCTTATTTCACAAATAAGAGGAAAGTTGTATTTTGATTCAGTGGTGGTTTGCAGTTTTACAGCTTTTTCAACGTAAAGTAAAGCCACACTAGAGCGCCGCTTACTGTGCTCCAAGGCTGCAACACAACAAGCGGCTGGCCGCTACGGAAACCATAACTACCGCATATTAAATTTGGAATCCATGATCAGATTTGAAACCAAATCCTCTAACCCAGGGATCTTCAACAGGGGGTCCGGGGCCCCTAGGGGGTCATCAGAGTCAATGAAGGGGGGCCTCCAAATTATTGTTAATTTTTGAAAGTTTTTTCAAGAATTAAAAAGTTTTAACATGAATCCAACATATTATTAGCAAATATAAATACCCAGTGATGATAGGCTTACTCGCCTATAGGTAAGGTCGTCACTAAGATCCACAGATACAGTTCATCCTGAGGATTCACTGTGCCACATGTATGATTAACATTAAAACATGATTCATAAAATCATGCCAACAATTTTTAGGCTATTTTAATACCTTAGTATTCTATGCAAAGAAAAATATGTATAAAAGCTTTAGGCCACGCTACAAGTTATTGTAGGCCCAGTTTAATATGCAACTTCATTTTATACAATATATGTAGTAGTGGGTCCCTACTCCGTCTCTATTTCAGTTAAAGGGTCCTTGGCTTAAAAAATGTTGAAGACCCCTGCTCTAAACGATTCCAATAAAGAAACGATTCTACTGGAATTGTAATTGTTTAAACGATTCCAAACAGGAATCGGTTCTCGATGCCCAACCCGACCTGCAGCCCTATGCTGCGTGTCCTCCCCCATCTCTCTCCCCCCTTTCCTGTCTATCCACTGTCACTATCAAATAAAGGGAAAAGCCCCAAAAAGTAATCTTTAAAAAAATGACGATTAATGAATGTATTAAACTTCAAACTAGCAATTTATTGACTCGTTTTTTTCATCCTTCACCCCCTCAGACCTCAATGATCAAGGCAACAATATGATAGATGCTGTAACAGTCGACCCACAAACTTGCTGGAACAAAACACGCGACCCTGACTGAAAAACCTGCCGCTCTCTCGCTCGCTCTGCGCAGCAACAAGATGCAGCATGAAGCCCCCGGATGTTCCGTGTATAATGTGTTACTCAACCATTTTCCCCGAGGAGAGCAGTCATGATGTTTTGTAATGGTCAGCTCCATCACCCTCCCTCCTGTCCACTCCAAAATACCCACCAGGCAGAACCACTTAAAAGTCTTTCATGTTGCTTTTTCTTCTCCTTTTTCTTCTCCCCCGCTTGGCCTTTGTTGCAGGATGAATAAGCCGCTGAGAGCTGATGGGCTGCTGGCCCTAATGCTCTCTCCCTTTTACCTCCACCTTATGAGCTTTTTGAATTTCATGACTGATGTTTTGTCATTGCCTCATCCTGATAATGAGAGAACAGCGCTCAAACGTCTTGACATAGTCTCTCCATAATTCATAACTCTTTGTCTTTGTTGCAGACACACCTTCTCGGCTGTTACGCTCTGAAACGCCATAAATAACACACCGGATTTTAAATCCCCGTTTCTGAAGTGATAAACAAAACGTATGCACACGGACGAGTAATTCGTAGAAAACAAGGACATCTGTCACTGCCCAATGTGAGTCGAGTGCAGATGTGAGTCGCGCATGCGTCACTTTGCGACAAGTAGCCTACAAGATGCTAATGGCTTTTTGAGCTAACGCACAGTCTATGAGCTAACGTTAGCAATCAAACAATCATAGATAGCTAAAACGTTTTTGAAATGACTGCTGCTGCTGGCTACAAGTTAGCAATCAAACACAATAAAGGCTGTCACTTGAATGGCGTTTTGAGCTAACGTTAGCAACCAAACAGTCATAGATAGCTACAACGTTTTTGAAATGACTGCTAGCTAAAAGTTAGCAATCAAACACAACAAAGGCTGTCACTTGAATGGCATTTTGAGCTAACGTTAGCAACCAAACAGTCATAGATAGCTACAACATTTTTGAAATGATTACCATCTTCTGTTATTGTATGTAAAGAGAAACGTTTATTATTTTATAGATTTCACAAATTTCAGTATGACACGTTATGCCGTAAACAGTTTAAATCTGAGCATGCGCAACTCACATTTGCACTCGACTCACATCAGGCAGTGACAACATCCTAAAGATTACGCTGCATTATGACATCCGCCTCCTTACATCCTGATAGGTCGGCAATGTAACATTATTTTTATCGTCAATTTTTTTCTTGATTAATGGATTAGTTGTTTGTAGGGCTGGACGATTTATCGAAAATGTATCGACATCGAAATTCTGAAGCTGTTAGACATATGTTTACCATGACGATAATTTCGATAATTTATTCCAGTTCATAGGCCAACTTTCTCCTTAAAAACATTCTACCGCGTATGTAGTCACGTGACTTCTTGTCTGGAAACATTTTGGCTTCAGAAAAGATGATTTAGAACAGCGTTCTTTTATCGTTATCGAGGTAAAATGTGCAATTAATCGTTTAAAAATTAATCGTAAACATTTTTGATTTTAGGTCATATCGTGCTGCAGCCCTAGATGTTTGGATTCTAAAATGTCAGAAAATGGGGGAAAAAATATTTCCCAAAGCCCAAGATGACGTCCTCAAACATCTTGTTTTGTCCCCAACTCAAAGATATTCAGTTTCCTGTCACAGAGGAGAGAAGACACTAGAAGATATTCATATTTAACAAGCTGACATCAGAGAATGTGCACTTTTATTTTCATAAAGAATGACTCAAACCCAATTAATCAATTATCAAAAATAGTTAGCAATTCCTTTAATAGTTGACAACTAATCAATTAATCTCTGCCGTTCTGCACCCTAAAGCTACCTGGACCAAACAACTAAACGATTAAATCAAGAAAATAATCGCATGATTAATCGACTATGAAAATTTGTTGCAGCACTAAACAAAACATATGCTCATGGATGAATAGTTCTTAGAAAAAAAAGCCCCTTTTAAAACTAGAAGCTCCTAAAGATTATGCTACGTTATGACCATCCACTCCTTACAGCTACTTGGTATCATGTTGTGCCCCACATGTGCAATAATTAGGTTTGGGCATCATTTGGATTTTAACAATTCTGATTCCAATTCCGATTCTTCCTCTCCGGTTCTTATCGATTCTTAATTCCGATTATTTGAGGGGTGGAGTTGAAACGGGTCACGTGCTTATTTCACAAATAAGAGGAAAGTTTGATTTTGATTCAATGGTGGGTTGCAGTTTCACCGGGCTTTTTCAACATAAAATAAACTAGAGCGCTGCTTACTGTGCTCCAAGGCTGCAACACAACAATCACCTGGCCGCTACGGAAACCATAACTTGTGCATGTTAAATTTGGAACCCATGATCAGATTTGAAATTAGATCCTCTAATCCGGTTCTCGATGCCCAATCCTAGCAATAATGCATAAGAGCTTCAGGCAAAACTTGCTATGCAAAAGGCAGCCAGCCACAGTCGTTGGAACTCCAATACAAGATGTCCTTGAGAAACAACAGCCAGTGTTCTCCATTTATCAACACTGATTACACGTATTGATCAAACCGAACATAAAGGATTCCCAGTTGAAAGGGTTCAGCAGACTGGAAACACAGCGGCTGTCGCTGCCGCTGAGGATCGTGATCTGTCCGGACTGAAACAGACAGATCAGTTTAGACTCTCACGCGGCGTAATCCATCTGACATCAGCTGTTACATGAGGTCAATCTTTTTCTTTTTTTAAGATTATTTTTTGGGCTTTTCCGCCTTTAATTTTTGACAGGACAGCTAGGAGAGAGAGGGGGAAGACATGCAGGAAATCATCACAGGTCGGATTCAAACCCTGGACCTCTGCATCGAGGCATAAACCTCTCAGTATATGTGCGCCTGCTCTACCACTGAGCCAACCCGGCCACCACATGAGGTCAATCTTTAACAGCATTACGCCAGATCTTTATTATCTGCCCATATTCCATTTTGCATAAATGATCTGTTCATGTTTGAGATAATACAGGGAACATTTGTAACTCAATCGTTCTGTGAAGGATAAACACAAAATAAAGTACAAATTAAGAACTTAGAATCCACTCTCTTTATTATCTGGTCATATTCCATTTTGCATGAATTATCTGTTCATGTTTATGAACAATAATACGGAGAAAATGTGTAATGCGGGAGTTCTGTAAAGGATAAACACAAATTAAGAACTTCCTTTCAAAGAAAACATGAGATCCACTCTCTTATACGTTACAGCTTAGTTTGACATTAGCATGTAAAATAGAAAATAAATTGTGCCCAGAATCATTTTATCTTTTTGCAAATATTGCCTGACGTTCTCAAGGCTCCAAAACGAGCATGAATATGAACAGCATTTTGGACTGAAATAGGAATGGAAATGGAAAGTTTAATGTGTTGATAGACTTCACAAATAGTACTTCCAACCGTGTGCACAGAGATCATTGAATTTTCAGAGACAAAATGCTTCCACATACCCCCCCCAAAAGAAAAGCCCCGGAGGAACAGTACACTGCTTGCTCCAATAGTCCTGCTGTATTCTGTACCACATCAGGTGTTTAATGGCTTTGTGGTTGCGAGGAGCAGCAGACTGTTTGGTTTGTATGCATGGGAGGGCAGCTGGCCTGGAGGAACTAGTTTCTGCTGGCGACACACTTCAATACTCTGCCCTCACCAGCCTGTTATTCTTTAACCCTTGTGTTGTCTTTGGGTCATATTTTACCCGTTTTCTGTCTATGGGCCCTCTCTTGCACCCAGCGCAGGGCAAAGCCCGACGCAAGTGTCTTTGCTAGTTTAAGACCGACGCAGTTGTCAATTTCCTGTCCAGCGCCCACGTTGTTTAAATAGCAAATACACCATCTGTGCGCCCATGGGCGTGCTGGTCTTACAGGGAGGTGTGTTCAGGTGCACTCTGGGCGTATTGCTATCTTGAGGCAGCGGGGAGTGATCGCGCCATTGACCAACAGAAACCTGGTCTAAAGTCAATAACGCAGCATTTCATTGTTATTTTAACAGCAAATTAGTAAAATGCTCCTAGGCTCGTGCACAGTGCGCACACTATGCTTGTTACACACACACAGTGAAGCGCAGCAGCACACACACATGCAGAAGATTACAAATAAAAATATTACGGTGCAAATCCTCCATCATAATAGCAATGCTCCAAGGTACAAACGTGCCTGGCTTTTAAAGGGAATGGGAGATGATCTCTGATTGTTTTTTTGCATGTTACGCCCAAAACACACCTATGAATTAATGAAGACACTAAGTACAACCCTTTAGAATCATGCGCCCGGCACACCGACCCTTTTTTCCGCCGTCAAACTAGCTAAAGTGGATTTGGACACGCCCTAAACCCACCTGCGCCAGGCGCTTCACGCGGTGCGCTTAGATCGTTAAAATAGGGCCCTAAATGGCTAATTCACAAGTGTAGGAGTGTAGAGGGAACAGTTATTTAGATGTGGCTCACAGGGCATTTGAAGTGCTGGGGGGGGTTTTTTCCCATGGGCTTGAGAATAAATTCTCAATTAATGACTCCTACTGCTGCAGCCACAAATAACTAGCTAGACTACTGAAGGCTGTCCCAACCATAATTCATTCAGATTGGATTTTTCCAAAGAATGGCAGAACATTTTCATTTTTAGTCTTCATTTTTTCCGACAGACTTTTTTATTTAGATATCACCTCCATTTGACTCTTGACTCATAATAAGAGCTTGTTGATATTAAGTACCTTAAAGTTATCCCTCCAAACACATTTTAACGCATGTAAAAATATCCGGTTATGATAAATATTTTGTTTAACCCTTGTGTTTTCCTCGGGTCATTTTCAAAGTCTTTTTATATCAGAAATATGGGTTTCTTTTGACCAAATTGACAACAAATAATTGTTTAAATGGTTTCAAAACAGTATCCTGACTAAACGTTGACATATACCCACTCAACATCCTCTGATCTTAACTATTAGTCGAAATAATTCAAAATTTCTGCTTTTTTTAAACAAAAAAAAATAGTTATAGTGTCATATAAATTAAGTTTATTGACCGTGAATTAAAAAAGACAAAAACTTTTAAAAAGCGTCAAATACATCAAAAAAACAAGTTCATGGTCGACGGGAAGACAACACAAGGGTTAACATTGTTTTTCACACGTAAAAAGTAAAAAAACGACTCTGAAAAGAAGCTGGAAGCACATGTACTCTTTCTCCCTCATTGAGAGAATTCTGGATCTGCCCTCACACTCGGGCTGCAACTAACCACTTTTTGTCATTGATTAATCTGCCGACTTGTTTCTCGATTAATCGTTTGGTCCATAAAATGTCAGAAGATAGCGAAAAATGTTCATCCCAGTTTCTCAAAAGCCAAGGTGATGTCTTTAAATGTCTTGTTTTGTCAGTCCAAAACCTAAAAGATATTCGGTTTAATAACGTAATACAGAAAAGAGCAGGAAATCTCCCTATTTGAGAGGCTGAAACAGCATTTTATTCAATTTTTGGATTAAAAACGATTAATCGATTATCAAAATAGTTGGCAATGATTTTTCTGACGATCGACTGATCGGGAGCGTGCCTATGTTCCCACAGCCCTATGTTCCACATTTCTAAGATTTATTTTTACAAAATTAGGCCCTGTGTTCCCACATTTAATTTTTCATAAATTTGTATCAGATTTTATCCCCCTAACCCTAAAAAATGTTGTGGGAGGATAGGGCTTAAATTGAAGGGAAATGTAGGAACACAAGACCTAATTTTGAAAATGTCCTAGAAATGTGGGACCATAGGACTGTGGGAACATAAGGCCTAATTTTAACAAAAATCTTAGAAATGTGGGAACATAGGGCTGACCCCGACTTATTTTTACTTTTACTTATTATTACTTATCGTTGCAGCTCTACCTTGCGCTGCTGTACACTGACCGGTGAAAGATCAGTGTGCATCAAGATTTCTAGAAACATCGGAAAGATTCCGTCATGCATGTTTGAGCCTCACGCCGGGTTCGGACAGGAGGCGAAGTGGTGCAAACTCAGAGGCTGGAACTACGCGGCCGCCGATCGTTTCGGCGTTCTGTCTGAACCCGGCGTCAGTCAGACCCAGACTAGGATAAGAAGTCTGTTGTGCACTGAAATTGTCGATGGCGTATGAGCAGCGTTCAAAATGAACTTTTTCGGGGCGACCTCTAGCTCACCCAGTAAGAGCGTGCGCCCCATGTAGGCTGAGTCCTTTGTAGCGGCCCGGGGTTTGAGTCTGACCTGTGGCCCTTTGCTGCATGTCGTCCCCCATCTCTCTCCCACCTTTCCTGTCTATCCACTGTCACCACAAATAAAGGAAAAGGCCCTTAAAAGAATCTTAAAGAAAAAATCAACCAGCCATGTCTGATTTTACCAGCCACTCTACAGATTACCATTGTTTTTTTGGGCTGGTGAGTAAAGCAAATTCTGAATCCTGCATATGACAATTGATTATTAAAAACATTTGATAATTTCCAACTTCAACAGAGCTATAGTCGCCTTGATGAGAACAGGAAACATTCTTATATACATCTACAGTGCTGCTCATAAGTATTCATACCCATGCTAAAGTTGACTAAAAAGAGAAATATAAAAATCATCTTTTGGAAATTGATCTTAATCTCTTAATTAAAAAAATGAGGAAAAATCCGACCTTTTAAGGACACCAATTTTTTTTGTGAATGAATAATGTATTGTAAATAAATAAATGTTCTTCCTTAAAATACAGGGGCCATAATTATACATACCCCTATGTTAAATTCCCATAGAGGAAGGCAGATTTTTATTTTTAAAGGCCAGTTATTTCATGGATCCAGGATACTATGCATCCTGATAAAGTTCCCTTGGCCTTTGGAATTAAAATAGCCCCACATCATCACATACCCTTCACCATACCCCCACATCATCACATACCCTTCACCATACCCCCACATCATCACATACCCTTCACCATACCTAGAGATTGGCATGGTTATTAGCCTAATAGCTAACTGAGATAAGATCCATATCAATGCAAATCAAACCAGCTATTAGGCTAACTGAAATAAAACCATGCCAATCTCTAGGTATGGTGAAGGGTATGTGATGATGTGGGGTATGGTGAAGGGTATGTGATGATGTGGGGGTATGATGAAAGGTATGTGATGATGTGGGGGTATTTTAATTCCAAAGGCCAAGGGAACTTTATCAGGATGCATAGTATCCTGGATCCATGAAATAACTGGCCTTTAAAAATAAAAGTCTGCCTGCCTCTATGGGAATTTAACATAGGGGTGTACTGACTTATGTCCCCTGTATTTTAAGGAAGAACATTTATTTATTTACAATACATTATTCATTCACAAAGAAAATTGGTGTCCTTAAAGTTTGGATTTTTCCTCATTTTTTAATTAAGGCTTTAAGATCAATTTCCAAAAGATGATTTTTTTTATTCCTCTTTTTAGTCAACTTTAGCATGGGTATGAATACTTATGAGCAGCACTGTAGATGAATATAAGAATGTTTCCTGTTCTCATCAAGGCGACTATAGCTCTGTTGAAGTTGGAAATTATCAAATGTTTTTAATAATCAATTGTCATATGCAGGATTCAGAATTTGCTTTAGCATGGGTATGAATACTTATGAGCAGCACTGTATATATATATATATATATATATATATATATATATACATATATATATATATATATATATATATATATAGAGCACTCTTCTTTCAAAAAAAAAAAAACATGGTTTCAACTTGCTTCAAGTACAAGCCATGTGCTCCGGTGATCCTGAGATTTAGGTCTTTAGCCATCTGCCATCCATCTCATTTACTTTGTTTTTTTCCTCTGAGAGAAATGCAGCTTTTTTCAACCTTTTTGTCTCTCATCTTTCCGGAGCCCCACAGTACTTGTTCAGAGCACAGCCCTCTCCTGCACACACTCCTGGCAACTGGTGCTGAAATGATTCTCCATCTAAACTGCGTTGCCCCCACCACTACCACCACCTCCACCTCAGCCAGCCACACAGCAGCATCTTAAAAAGTAAAACACATTTTAATTA
Organism: Sander lucioperca; assembly: GCF_008315115.2. Taxonomy (NCBI): domain Eukaryota; kingdom Metazoa; phylum Chordata; class Actinopteri; order Perciformes; family Percidae; genus Sander; species Sander lucioperca. The sequence continues at coordinate 37,732,829 of NC_050175.1, forward strand.
AAGTAAGAGCTCAGGAGTCGTCAAAAAGCTACATTACTATTATTACAAAGGCACATTTGTGACAGACGTCTCCGTGACATATTGCGCAGCACGTTCCCCAGCTACAGCAGCCACTTGAGGAGAGAACACAAGAAACTGATCTCTCTCTCTCTCTCTCTCTCTCTCTCTCTCTCTCTCTCTCTCTCTCTCTCTCCTTTGAGCTTTACATGCTCGATTCATTGAACACAAATATTCTGAATATTCAACCTATTTTAACGATTGAATATAATCTTCAAAAGAGACGTGACCTGAAACCTCGTATGTATGAATAATCAGCAACACTTCAGTCTTGTAGCCCATCAGCTTTTGGCACACATTCATGTGCCTTGCTCAAGATCGCCATCTAGTGCCGACAGTGTGTTCGTCCCTGTGTAAAGTCTGCCTGCTGTGACGCCTCGGGGGAAATCAATGGAAATACTACAACAACAGCAATGCTCATCCTGACTCATCTAATTAACATCAGAACCTCAGACAGAGTCCAGACGTCAAGGACCGGAAAACTGTCTCAAAGAACAGCAGCGGGTTTCCAGTCCTCTGCACTCACAGTAGCTCGCTGTATCTTTGAGTTTAGTTAGCAGCTCACTTCTTCTGTCCTACAAGCTACTTGATCACAGCTAATTGCATTGAGCCGTCGGCCAAGGTCGACTACGTCCCGATTAGATCACTGGAATAAAAGCCAGCAGAGGTCTGGGACAGTGTAGTCTAATGTATTGTAGTGGGTATACTGTACTGTATATTGGCCAGAATCTGCCTTTGGGGGAGGGGGGGCCATATCATAGTGGGGGGACTGGGTGTCCTCCCCCAGGGAAGTTTGGAGCATCAACGACTTCATTTCCTGTATTCTGATACACTTTTATGCACCAATTTACAGTGGAAATCCCTTTATTTAGCCTATGTGAAGAAGGAAAACACAGATGACAATTCAAAATATATCAAAAATATAACGGAGAGTATGTTGTTGCGGGTTTTAAGTGGGTATATGGAAATCCTGGAGCTTTCTTAGTGGGTATACCTGCGTACCATGTAGACTAGCCTACACCACTGGTCTGGGACCGGAGGACTGCACAATCAAGTGAAGAGATGGAGAACAAATCAACTTGCAGTAAATAAGGACAAACCCCAAAGTGACTGCATGTACAGAAAAACATACAGTGTCATAAAAAAGGAGCTATGAGACAAACTTTTTTTTTTTTCTAGGCAAGCCAGCCTCAAACACAGACAGTAAAAACAGTGATAATGTGAAGAAATTAGAACTGGAAAGAATCTGCCAAGTTAATATAAAAAGGTCCATCTTTATTACAGATGGCATAATGTTTAATTGTCTTGAGTTATACCAAGTCTGGTGCAAAGTCTTGTAATTACAATCCTATATTTAACTTGAGCAGGATACTCTACAATAGAGCTCCTAATATTACAATACATCAACATGCATGCAAAAAAATAAATACAGGAATGTAGAATATAAAATAGCCATCATTAGTGCGATGTTGTGATTATAAACTCCCTAATACGAAACCACACACTTCCTCTGTGTCAGGTTATTATCTATTATATTATATTATATTATGTGTGTAAAATAAGTAATCAAAAACATGACAGGGTCAACAATAACGGCTTACCTGCAGGAGGGGTGCTTCTTAAATAAAGTTAATTCTCGCGCGGAATATGGGATTGCAAATAAACATGCTATTTAAAAAGGAGCGTCCTCAGAGACGACACGGGAGAAACTATGCTTAAAAATACATTTTCTGAAAGATGTCGATGTAGAAACATGAGTAAAGTCCTCAGCATCCGTGACGGTGTACAGTAGTTGCCAACTTGAGCTCAGTCTCCCCTCTCGGCTGCTGCTGCTCTGCTGCAGCGCGACCAAAGATCAGCGGAGGCAGCGAGAGGAACAACCCCACCTCACCGGGAAAAAAAACAAACACTGATGCTTTGCGGTTTTTGATCTAGCGGTTTGAGTTCCACTACAGCAGGGGTTCTCAAACTTTTTTCAATAATGTACCCCCTTGTACCCCACCCCTGTCTAGCGCAAAACATTTTTACATCTATATAAAGAGGAACAATACAGTGTCGGCAGTGACAGATTTACTAAACAACAACCTTGTAACTGAAAAAACATTTAAATGCTACGATGCTATTTCAAATGTTCAGAATCCATCACGTAATGCATTCATTATTAGAGTATAGTTATTTTAGGAATGATGCATGACATATTTTTAAATGTTAGTGTTAATGTTACATTTTGCAAAAAGATCACGTACCCCCTGCAGTACTCCAAAGTATCCCCAGGGGTATGGTATTTGAGAAACACTGCACTACAGTATCGAAAAATAAATAAATAATAATAATAATAATATATATATATATATATATATATTCGATATTTGAAGATAACATTGTTTAAACCAGTAGCGTTATCGGGCAGAAAAACACAAAAAGCACTCTTAATGAACATTTAGCCAGAACAAACACATGAAAAAATACACAAAATGAACATTAGCCAGAATTTACTAAAGTTAGATTATGAATGCAGGAATGTTACATGTAACAACGTATTTTTTTTTTTACACTGTTGTAGTACTACTTTGTAGTAAAGACCTGAAAAACCGTTTCGTTACTTCTTCCACCACGGTCATGGTTAGCATGCTAGCAAAGCAGAGCAACATGGCCGCCCCTTTCTCTTCGACCACCTGTTGAACTGAAGTCCAATATTTACCGGTATTGTATCTCTTGTTTTCTCTGCCAACTCCTGAGAGTTCACCTCTCCGTTTGGCATATTAACGTTATTTTTTTTTTGTATCAGTCTACCTTTTGTTATGAGCTGAAAGTGATTGTAAACTAAATGTACGGGTGCTGAGCGCGCGGAGACATATATCCCGACCACCAGAGGCAGTGCTGAGCATCATCTTGGATTTTGTTTTTCATGGGAAATCTCGAGGTTTTTTCATTTAAATAAATAACTGTTATATCAAATATAAATCACTGATGGGTAACACAATGGTGATTGAACATATGGCTCAC